>NW_028321161.1:0-14230 GCF_062004578.1 Staurois parvus
GAGGGGAGAAAGGAAGGAAGAAATGAAGGAAGGAGGGAAGGAAAGATGGAGGGGAAAAAGGAAGAGAGGCAAAGAAGGAATAAGGAAAACCGTCATTAAGGGAGGGAAGGAAGTAAGGAATGATGGAAGGAAGCAAGGAAGGAAGGAAAAAAGGAAGGAAGGAAGAAAGGAAGGAAGGAAGGAAGGAAGGAAGGAAGGAAGGATAGAAGGAAGGAAGGAAGGAAGGAAGGAAGGAAAAAAGAAAGGAAGGAAGGAAGAAAGGAAGGAAGGAAGGGAAAGGAAGGAAGGAAAAAGGAAGGAAGGAGGATGGAAGGAAGGAAGGAAGAAAGGAAGGAAGGAGGATGGAAGGAAGGAAGGAAGGAAGGAAGGAAGGATGGAAGGAAATAAAGTTTTGGAAAGGAGGGGAGTGAAGGGAAGCTGGCAAGTAAGTAAAGAAGTAAGGAATGAAGAAAGGAAGGAAGGATGGAAGGATGGAAGGAAGGAAGGAAGGAAGGAAGGATGAAGGAAAGAAGGAAAAGAAGGAAGGAAGGAAGGAAAGAAAGAAGGACAAAAGGAAGGAAGGAAGGAAGTAAGTAAAGAAGTAAAGAATAAAGGAAGGAAGGAGGATGGAAGGAATGAAGGAAGGAAGAAATGAAGAAAGGAAGGAAGGAAGGAAGGAAGGAAAAAAGGAAAAAAGGAAGGACAGAAGGAAAGGAAAGGAGGGGAGTGAAGGAAACCAGGCAAGTAGGTAGAAAAGGAAGGAAGGAAGGATGGAAGGATGGAAGGAAGGAAGGGAATAAAGTTTTGGAAAGGAGGGGAGTGAAGGGAAGCTAGAAAGTAAGTAACGAAGTAAGGAATAAAGAAAGGAAGGAAGGAAAAAAGGAAGGAAGTAAGAAAAGAAGGAAAGGAAGGAAGGAAGGAAGAAAGGAAGGAAGGAAGGAAGGAAGGAAGGAAGGAAGGAAAAAAGGCAGGAAGGAAGGAAGATGGAGGGGAAAAAGGAAGGGAGGCAAAGAAGGAATAACAAAAACAGACAGGAAGGGAGAGAAGGAAGTAAGGAATGAAGAAAGGAAGCAAGGAAGGAAGGAAAAAAGGAAGGAAGGAAGGAAGAGAGGAAGGAAGGAAGGAAAGAAGGAAGGAAGGAAGGAAGGAAGGAAAGGAATGGAAAGGAGGGGAGTGAAGGGAAGCTGGAAGTAAGTAAAGAAGTAAAGAATAAAAAAAGGAAAGAAGGAAAGGAAGGAAGGAATGAAGGAAGGATGGAAGGAAGGATGGAAGGAAGGAAGGAAGGATGGAAGGAAGGAAGGAAGGATGGAAGGAAGGAAGGAAGGATGGAAGGAAGGAAAGAAGGAAAGAAGGAAAGGAAGGAAGGAAGGAAAGAAGGAAAGGAAGGAAGGAAGGAAGGAAGGAAGGAAGGAAGGAAAGAAGGAAAAAAGGAAGGAAAGAAGGAAAAAAGGTAGGAAGGAAGGAAAGAAAGGAAGGAAGGAAGGAAAGAAGGAAAAAAGGAAGGAAAGAAGGAAAAAAGGAAGGAAGGAAGGAAAGAAAGGAAGGAAGGAAGGAAAGAAAGGAAGGAAGGAAGGAAGGAAGGAAGGAGGGATAGAAGGAATAAAGGAAGGAAAGAAGGAAAGAAGGAAAAAAGGAAAGGAAGGAAGGAAGGAAGGAAGGAAGGAAGGAAGGAAGGAAGGAAAGAAGGAAGGGAAAGGAGGGGAGTGAAGGGAAGCTGGCAATTAAGTAGGGAAGGAAGGATGGAAGAAAGGAAGGAAGGAAGGAAGGAAGGAAGGGAAAGGAGGGGATTGAAGGAAACCTGGCAAGTAGGTTGTGAAGGAAGGAAGGAAGGAAAGAATGAGGGAGGTGAGGAAGGAACAAAGGAATGAGGGAGGGGAGAAAGGAAAAAAGGAAGGAAGGAAGGAAGGAATGGAAAGTAGGGGTGGTGAAGGAAACCTGGCAAGTAGGTAGGAAAGGAAGGAAGGAAAGTGGAAGGAAGGAAGGAAAAAAGGAAGGAAGAAAGGAAGGAAGGAAAAGAGAGTAGGAAGGAAGGAATGAGGGAGGGGAGGAAAGAAGAAAGGAAGGCAGGAAGGAAGGAAGGAAGGAAGGAAGGATGGAAGGAAGGAAGGAAAGAAGGGAATAAACGAATGGAAAGGAGGGGAGTGAAGGGAAGCTGGAAAGTAAGTAAGTAAGGAATGAAAAAAGGACGGAAGGAATGATGGAAGGAAGGAAGAAAAGAAGGAAGGAAGGAAAGAAGGAAAGGAAGGAAGGAAGGAAAGAAAGAAAGAAAGAATGGGGGAGGGGAGGAAAGAAAGAAAGAATGGGGGAGGGGAGGAAAGAAGGAAGGAATGAGGGAGTGGAGAATGGAAGGAAGGAAAGAAACAGGGGAGAAAGGAAGGAAGGAAGGAAAGGGAAAGAAAGGAAGGAGGTAAAAAAGAAGAGGAAGGAAAAGAAGTAAGGAATGAGGGAGGTGAGGAAGGAAGGAAGGAAGAAATGAGGGAGGGAGAAAGGAAGGAAGAAATGAAGAAAGGAAGGAAGGAAGGAAGGAAGGAAGGAAGGGAGAGGAGGGTAGTGAAGGGAAGCTGGCAATTAAGTAGGGAAGGAAGGATGGAAGAAAGGAAGGAAGGAAGAAAGGGAAAGGAAAGGATTGAAGGAAACCTGGCAAGTAGGTAGTGAAGGAAGGAAGGATGGAAGGAAGGAAGGAAGGAAAGAATGAGGGAGGTGAGGAAGGAACAAAGGAATGAGGGAGGGGAGAAAGGAAAAAGGAAGGAAGGAAGGAACAAAGGAAGGAAGGAAGGAAGGAATGGAAAGTAGGGGAGGTGAAGGAAACCTGGCAAGTAGGTAGGAAAGGAAGGAAGGAAAGAGGAAGGAAGGAAGGAAGGAAAAAAGTTAGGAAGAAAGAAAAGGAAGGAAGGAATGAGGGAGGGGAGGAAAGAAGGAAGGAAGGAAGGAAGGAAAGAAGGAAGAAAGGAATGGAGGGAGGGAGGTAAGGAAGGAAGGAAGGAAGGAAGGAAAGAAGGGAATAAACGAATGGAAAGGAGGGGAGTGAAGGGAAGCTGGAAAGTAAGTAAGTAAGGAATGAAAAAAGGACGGAAGGAATGATGGAAGGAAGGAAGAAAAGAAGGAAGGAAGGAAAGAAGGAAAGGAAAGGAAGGAAGGAAGGAAGGAAGGAAGGAAAGAAGGAGGGGAGAAAGAAAGGAAGGAAGGAAGGAAAGAAAGAAAGGAAGGAGGTAAAAGAGAGGAGGAAGGAAAAGAAGTAAGGAATGAGGGAGGTGAGGAAGGAAGGAAGGAAGGAAGGACAGAAGGAAGGAAGAAATGAGGGATTGGATAAAGGAAGGAAGGAATGAAGAAAGGAAGGAAGGAAGGAAGGAGGGAAGGAAGGAAGGAAGGATGGAAGGAAGGAAGGAAGGATGGAAGGAAGGAAGGAAGGAAGGAAAGGAAGGAAGGAAGGAATGGGGGAGGGGAGGAGAGAAGGAAGGAATGAGGGAGTGGAGAAAGTAAGGAAGAAAAGAAGGAAGGAAGGAAAGAAAGAAGGAGGGGAGAAAGGAAGGAAAGAAGGAAGGATGAAAGAACGGAAGGAAGGAAGGAAAGAAGGAAGGAAGGAAGTAAAGAAGGAAAGGAAGGAAGGAAGGAATGGGGTAGGGGAGGAGAGAAGGAAGGAATGAGGGAGTGGAGAAAGTAAGGAAGAAAAGAAGGAAGGAAGGAAGGAAAGAAGGAGGGGAGAAAGGAAGGAAGAGAGGAAGGATGAAAGAACGGAAGGAAGGAAGGAAGGAAGGGACAGGAGGGGAGTGAAGGGAAGCTGGCAAGTAAATAGGGAACTAAGGAAGGAAGAAAGGATGGAAGGAAGGAAAAAAATGAAAGAAAGTAAGGAAGAGAGGAAGGAGGGAAGGAAAAGAGAGGAGGAAGGAATGAGGGAGGGGAGGAATGAAGAAAGAAAGGAAGGAAGGAAGAAAGGAAGGGAGGGAAGGAAGGAAGGAAGGAAGGAAGGAAGGAAGAAAGGAAAGAATGGAATGGAATAAAGGAGTGGAAAGGAGGGTAGTGAAGGGAAGCTGGCAAGTAAGTAAAGAAGGAAGGAATGAAGAAAGGAAGGAAAGATGGAAGGAAGGAAGGAAGGATGGATGGAACTGGGAAGGGGAAGAAGGAAGGAAGGAATGAGGAAGGGGAGAAAGGAAGGATGAATAAAGGATGGAAGGAATGGAATAAAAGAATGGAAAGGAGGGGGGGTGAAGGGAAGCTGGCAAGTAAGTAAAGAAGGAAAGGAAGGAAGAAAGGAAGGAAGGAAGGAAGGAAGGAAGGAAGGAAGGAAGGAAGGTAGGAAAGAAGGAAGGAAAGAAGGAAAGGAAGGAAGGAAGTAAGGAAGGAAGGAAGGAAGGAATGGGGGAGGGGAGGAAGGAAGGATGGAATGAGAGAAGGGAGAAAGGAAGGAAGAAAGGAAGGAAAGAAGGAGGGGAGAAAGGAAGGAAGAAAGGAAGGAAGGAAGGAAGGAAGGAAGGAAGGGAAAGGAGGGTAGTGAAGGGAAGCTGGCAATTAAGTAGGCAAGGAAGGAAGGAAGAAAGGAAGGAAGGATGGCAGGAAGGAAAGGAAGGAAGGAAAGGAATAAAGGAATGGAAATGAGGGGAGTGAAGGGAAGCTGGCAAGTAAGTAAAGAAGGAAGGAATGACGGAAAGGAAGGAAGGAAGGAATTAAGGAAGGAAGGAAGGAAGGAAGGAATGGAAAGTAGGGGAGGTGAAGGAAAACTGGCAAGTAGGTAGGAAAGGAATGAAGGAAAGAGGAAGGAAGGAAGGAAGGATGGAAGGAAGGAAAAAAGGAAGGAAGGAAAGGAAGGAAGGAATGAGAAAGGGGAGGAAAGAAGAAAGGAAGGAAGGAAGGAAGGAATTGGGGAGGGGAGGAAGGAAGGATGGAATGAGAGAGGGGAGAAAGGAAGGAAGAAAGGAAGAAAGGAAGGAAAGAAGGAGGGGAGAAAGGAAGGAAGAAAGGAATGTAGGAAGGAAGGAAGGAAGGAAGGAAGGGAAAGGAGGGGAGTGAAGGGAAGCTGGCAATTAAGTAGGCAAGGAAGGAAGGAAGAAAGGAAGGAAGGATGGCAGGAAGGAAAGGAAGGAAGGAAAGGAATAAAGGAATGGAAATGAGGGGAGTGAAGGGAAGCTGGCAAGTATGTAAAGAAGGAAGGAATGACGGAAAGGAAGGAAGGAAGGAAGGAATGAAGGAAGGAAGGAAGGAAGGAAGGAATGGAAAGTAGGTGAGGTGAAGGAAAACTGGCAAGTAGGTAGGAAAGGAAAGAAGGAAAGAGGAAGGAAGGAAGGAAGGAAGGAAGGAAGGAAGGAAGGAAGGAAGGAAAAAAGGAAGGAAGGAAAAGAGAGGAGGAAGGAAAGCAAGGAAGGAATGAGAAAGGGGAGGAAAGAAGAAAGGAAGGAAGGAAGAAAGGAAGGAAGGAAGGAAGGAAGGAAGAAAGAAAGGGAGGGAGGGAGGGAGGGAAGGAAGGAAGGAAGGAAGGAAGGAAGGAAGGAAGGAAGGAAGGAAGGGAAAGGCGGGGAGTGAAGGGAAGCTGGCAAGTAAGTAAAGATGGAAGGAATGAAAAAAGGAAGGAAGGAGGGATGGAAGGAAAGAAGGAAAGAAGGAAGGAAGGAAGGAAGGAAGGAAGGAAAGAAGGAAAGAAGTAAGGAATGAAGGAGTGGAGAAAGTAAGGAAGAAAAGAAGGAAGGAAGATAGGAAGGAAAAAAAGAGGGGAGAAAGGAAGGAAGATAGGAAGGAAGGAAGAAAGGAAGGAAGGAAGGGAAAGGGGGGGAGTGAAGGGAAGCTGGCAAGTAATTAGGGAACTAAGGAAGGAAGAAAGGATGGAAGGAAGGAAAAAAGGAAAGAAAGGAAGGAAGGGAGGAAGGAAGGAAGGAATAGAGAGGAGGAAGGAATGAGGGAGGGGAGGAATGAAGAAAGGAAGGAAGGAAGAAAGGAAGGGAGGGAATTAAATGAAGGAAGGAAGGAAGGAAGGAAGGAAGGAAAAAAAGAAGGAAGGAAGGAATGGAATAAAGGAGTGGAAAGGAGGGGAGTGAAGGGAAGCTGGCAAGTAAGTAAAGGAGGAAGGAATGAAGAAAGGAAGGAAGGAAGGAAGGAAGGAAGGAAGGAAGGAAAAGCCGGGGAGTCAAGGGAAGCTGGCAAGTAAGTAAAGATGGAAGGAATGGAAAAAGGGAAAGGATGGAAGGAAGGAAGGAAAGAAGGAAGGAAGGAAGGAAGAAAGGAATGGGGGAGGGGAGGAAGGAAGGATGGAATGAGAGAGGGGAGAAAGGAAGGAAGAAAGGAAGGAATGAAGGAGGGGAGAAAGAAAGGAAGAAAGGAAGGAAGGAAGGAAGAAAGGAAGGAAGGAAGGAAGGGAAAGGAATGGAGTGAAGGGAAGCTGGCAATTAAGTTGGCAAGGAAGGAAGGAAGAAAGGAAGGAAGGATGGCAGGAAGGAAAGGAAGGAAGGAAAGGAATAAAGGAATGGAGATGAGGGGAGTGAAGGGAAGCTGGCAAGTAAGTAAAGAAGGAAGGAATGATGGAAAGGAAGGAAGGAAGGAAGGAAGGAATTAAGGAAGGAAGGAAGGAAGGAAGGAAAGGAAGGAAGGAATGGAAAGTAGAGGAGGTGAAGGAAAACTGGCAAGTAGGTAGGAAAGGAAAGAAGGAAAGAGGAAGGAAGGAAGGAAGGATGGAAGGAAGGAAAAAAGGAAGGAAGAAAGGAAGGGAGGGAAGGAAGGAAGGAAGGAAGGAATGAAAGAAGGAAGGAAGGAAGGAAGGAAGGAAGGAAGGAAGGAAGGAAGGAAGGAAGGAAGGAAAAAAAGAAGGAAGGAAGGAATGGAATAAAGGAGTGGAAAGGAGGGGAGTGAAGGGAAGCTGGCAAGTAAGTAAAGGAGGAAGGAATGAAGAAAGGAAGGAAGGATGGAAGGATGGAAGGAAGGAAGGAAGGAAGGAAGGAAGGAAAGAAGGAAGGAAGGAAAGAAGGAAAGGAAGGAAGGAAGGAAGGAATAGGGGAGGGGAGGAAAGAAGTAAGGAATGAAGGAGTGGAGAAAGTAAGGCAGAAAAGAAGGAGGGGAGAAAGGAAGGAAGTTAGGAAGGAAGGAAGAAAGGAAGGAAGGAAGGGAAAGGAGGGGAGTGAAGGGAAGCTGGCAAGTAATTAGGGAACTAAGTAAGGAAGAAAGGATGGAAGGAAGGAAAAAAGGAAAGAAAGGAAGGAAGGGAGGAAGGAAGGAAGGAAAAGAGAGGAGGAAGGAATGAGGGAGGGGAGGAATGAAGAAAGGAAGGAAGGAAATAAGGAAAGGAGGGAAGGAAGGAAGAAGGAAGGAAGGAAGGAAGGAAGGAAAGAAGGAAGGAAGGAAGGAAGGAAGGAAGGAAGGAAGGAAGGAAAGAAGGAAGAAAGGAAGAAAAGAAGGAAGGAAGGAATGGAATAAAGGAGTGGAAAGGAGGGGAGTGAAGGGAAGCTGGCAAGTAAGTAAAGGAGGAAGGAATGAAGAAAGGAAGGAAGGATGGAAGGAAGGAAGGAAGGAAGGAAAGAAGGAAGGAATGGGGAAGGGGAGGAAGGAAGGAAGGAATGAGGAAGGGGAGAAAGGAAGGAAGGAATGGAATAAAAGAATTGAAAGGAGGGGAGTGAAGGGAAGCTGGCAAGTAAGTAAATAAGGAAGGAATTAAGAAAGGAAGAAAGGAAGGATGGAAGGAAGGAAGGAAAGAAGGAGAGGAAGGAAGGAATGAAGGAAGGAAGGAACAAATGAAGGAATGGGGGAGGGGAGGAAGGAAGGATGGATTGAGAGAGGGGAGAAAGGAAGGAAGAAAGGAAGGAAGGAAGGAAGGAAGGAAGAAAAGAAGGAAGGAAGGAAGGAAGGAAGGGAAAGTAGGGGAGTGAAGGGAAGCTGGCAATTAAGTAGGGAAGGAAGAAAGGAAGGAAGGATGGCAGGAAGGAAAAGAAGGAAGGAAGAAATGAGGGAGGGGAGAAAGGAAGGAAGAAAGGAAGGAAGGAAGGAAGGGAAAGGAGAGGAGTGAAGGAAACCTGGCAAGTAGGTCGCGAAGAAAGGAAGGATGGAAGGAAGGTGTCTTGGAAATTCGCTTTAACGAATTTCTCCTTACCGTGAGTACTCGCAGTTGGATGCGCAGAAATCCCCCATAAAGCTGTGCGAATCTCGCTTACCACGACTGCAGCTAAACTACACGATTCCTGCCCAGCCAACTACTTTAGCTTCTGTTGAAATGTGGGGAATTTGAGCTCCGTTACCCTAGAATGATCACACGACACCTTCAGGTTGATGGTTGAATTCACATAAGGCCAGTTTTCATTCTCCCCTCTGGTTTTATTACAAATACACACACGCCCCCCCCACATGAATAAGGTCAAACCCCTCCCACAGAACAATGCAATGGGGAGTGCCTATACACAGGATGTACATTCCGATTGGAGCATAGCCTTTTCTATTATCTGTCACTGGTCTTCCCCCATGAGCCTTCTGAGGTCAGCAGACTTCCTCCCCTTCCCATGAGCCCTCTGTGGAGAGCATATCTCCTCCCCTTCCCATGAGCCCTCTGTGGAGAGCATATCTCCTCCCCTTCCCATGAGCTCTCTATGGAGAGCATATTTTCCAGCTCCTAGCAGTATGTCCATTCTCCGTACAAGCATTCCCTAGAAATATCAGTCTGTACCTGGATGGGCCCGATACGATCTTTATTAAAACACATCCATCCGGATACAGTTCAGATTGGTAATGGGTTGTAAGATATGCATAAGCCTACACGTGGAGTTCACACCGCTTGGCGCCTTGCGTTATGAAGCCCATGTGGTACTATGCTGCTGATATGTGGATACAGGCCCGCGGTCTACTGACAGCGGCATTCGCATCGAATGCCGTGGTGGTATACACGCCGGTCTATAAGCGCAGATCTGCCATCTCATCCATTACCGAGCTGAGTACTGTAATACATACATTGTACATGCGCATGGCCCAATTGCAGCCTTCAGAGCTTTAATTAAGCCACACGAGAGACATGAATAACAAGAATATATGACACATTTAAAGTTCGACCAACAATATAAAATTTCCATGACATTCCCTCCTGTTTTATCATATTCTCCTCGTGTCCCTTCTTGATCTTCTTCAGCTTGATGGGTGTAGTCTCAAAACCTCAAAGAGTTCCTGTAGTTGTCCCTGAGAATAAAGCTCCATGGGGTACCTGAAACAACAAGACCCGACGCAGACTCGACGCAAACAGGCTTGATTGAAGCAATGATCCTCAAGAGCGTTGGAACCTTCACTACAGGAAGGCTCTTGTAAAAACCACAAACAGACTTGTGGTATGAATAAGGCTTGTGATCCCACGGTGGTCTGGGGAGATCCAGCAGCAGATTCTCAAATTGCCCCTGCAGACGAGGCCACACAAGGCTGGTCTCGACCCAGACAGTTTTCCAAATCGCAGACACAAACCATGATGAGGCTTGAAGCTTGCTTGGAGGTCTTGGAGAATGTGCTCTTCAGGGAGATAAATTAGAGGGAAGCCAGGACGTAATCTGTAGAGAAGGTGGTTGGTTGGTGAGGTCTTCCTCCGATCAGTGGTTGGAGTGGGATCCCAGGAGCGGGCATGGAGATGTGGTCGTCTGCCCGAGCTTGGCTTACACGGTCGATGAGGCAACAGGAACATCTCACCGCGGCATATAAAAGGCAGATGAAAAAGAGAAGCATCAGGATATACACTCCCACTTCCTTCAACCAAGATCCGATGGAGAACAGGAAATCTCCCAATCCTCCCAAACCCTTGAACGGATTCCAACCCTCACTAGCTATAGCTCTAGCTTTTCCCTGTAGTTCACTAACTTTGTCCATTTGGGCCTGGACCTTGTCATCGGTGTCTTCTATCCAAGTACAACAATCCTCTCCGATGAACTCACAGAGCCCCTCTTTGGCGGCTAAAAGGTAATCAAGGGCCATCTTCTCCTGAAGCACTAAAATTCCCATCTGCCGTTGTTCTTGGGCAATTTCTCTGACAGCCTCTACGGTCTCGTTAAACATACTATCCACGATGACAGAAAAATTGTTCAGGCGCTTCATAAGTTCTATTCCCCAACCTGTCCATGAGGGGAACCAAGCCCATGCTTGGTCGCCCTCAGAGAACAGCTGCCTGCAAACTCTCCCTGCCATCCTTACCTTCTTGTGGACCATCAACTCTTCATGATCCATCCCTACATAGGATGCGGGGACTAGCTTTATGAGGGCACACGAACCTTTTGTGTTCTGGGGAAATGTTCTATAGGCTGCCGAACCACACAGAAAATAGTATGGACCTGTCAGAGCAGAGCAGGAGGAGTTCCTCGTTCGGCCTCTGGCACTGAGCAACAGTTGCACAGACTGGGGGATTGCTCCCTCAGTCTGCACATCACATCCGTCCTTCCAACACACGTGGTCTGGTCTGTCAGTGTGGTTACTCAGAAGGGAAGTCTGGTTAGTCAGATTGACAGTTATACCTCCCTCACAGGTGGTAGTCCCAACAAACTTGTTACCTGTGCCAAAGCTGATGTTAAAGCACACCTGAGGGCTGCCTAGCTGTCCAGTTACCCATAATGGACTGGTGAGGGCCCTACAGGAGCTAGAGCTAATATTGGTGCTAAAACTGATGTTACCTGCTAAAAATGTGTCATTAAGTTCTACCGACAAATGTCTACGTGGGGGCTGACCAGGGGTCCCTTGCTTTTTCATGCCGACGCGGATGTCATATAGGGCATGAACAGCGGCCATTGCGGACATGTGATGACTGGGTGGGGGCTTAGAGCATACCCAACAGTTGGTTTTGTTGGCGGTTCTGGCTAAACGCAGATGCATTTTAAATAAAAGGTTGGGGTATCTGCCGTCTTTTCCTCCGTTCACACACATGTAAGACATACAAACAAAAAGAAAAAGGAAAATGACACCCCTCATTCTCTGGTGTAGCTGAAAAGCTTCTTGCAGTGGCTTGCGTGCACCCAGTTGTCTCGCCCCTCGAGCTTGAGTGAGGTAGGTGTCGTCAGCTGGACTTGGTATGGTCCTGTGAACCGTGGCTCGAGTCCGGTTCTTTGATGTTTCTTTAGGACGACCCAATCACCTGGCTCAATAGAAAGAACACCTGTTATTGTATTTGGATCGGGGAGCGATTCGCGAACCCGATGGTGTATCTTCTGCAGCTCCTGTTGCAGAGATTGCACATAACCTGTAAGCTGCGAATGCAAAGACGACAACTGTTGAGGAAAGTACAACCCTGTTTTGGGAGGTCCCTCAAACAACACCTCGTAGGGTGACAGCCCATGTGGTTGCCGAGGGGCATTCCGGATGGAATAGAGGGCAATGGGGAGACACTCAGGCCAAGGTTTTTTAGTATCGGCCATGATTTTGGAGATCCTGTTTTTAAGGATTCCGTTGAGACGTTCAACCTTACCGCTACTCTCGGGGTGATACGAGGTGTGTAGCCCTTGGTTGATGTGAAGGGCTTTACATACCTCTGCAAAGATCTGTCCAGTGAAGTGTGACCCCCTATCGGACTCGATGGTTTCAGGTAGACCCCAGCGGCACACAACCTCAGACAGGATTTTCTTCGCCGTGGTACTAGCGTTGGCACATGTGACGGGCCACGCTTCAGGCCAGCCTGAAAACATATCTACACAGACCAAGGCGTATTCGTACGGCCCACTCTTTGGTAATGAGATGTAATCGATCTGGATGCGTTGGAAGGGGCGTTCAGGTTTTGGTGAGTGCCTTTGGGATATTACTACCGTTCTGCCAGGGTTGTGTAGGGCACAAACTAGGCAAGAAGCTGCAAAGGTAGCTGCAGCAGTACTGAACCCAGGTGCAATCCAATGCTCGTCTACCAACGCACACATAGCCGTCTTAGATTGGTGCCCAGGGTAGTGAGCCAAGTGGGCCATCATGGGGAAAAGGGACTTTGGCAAACACCATCTTTTGTTCAGGCACCAAATGTCATTCGACCCTTGGGAGGCTCCTGCTGCTGTCCATCTAGCCTTCTCCTGCAAACCCGCCTGCAATTGCAGTTTTTTAAACTCGTCTAACGAAACCTCTGAAGGGATGGCCAGCATCAGAACCCCCCTTTCCTGAACCAGTGCACCGGCCTTTGCGGACCGATCTGCCAAAGCGTTTCCACATGCCTCCACACTAGTCTCAGTGGTATGAGCCTTCACCTTAAGAACAGCAATCTCCCGTGGCAGGCCGAAAGCAATGAACAACCTGTCAATCAGTTCTGCATGCTTCACCGGTTTACCTGAACTTGTGAGAAATCCCCTCGCTTTCCAGATGGGACCAAAGTCATGTGCAATACCAAACGCGTACCTCGAATCCGTATAGACATTAATCCTCTGACCTTCATGTAACTCACATGCCCTGGCCAGTGCCCACAGCTCAGCTTCCTGAGCTGACATATGTGCGTTCAGAGAGCCCTTTTCCACAACATCACTTTCAGTCGTGACCGCGTAACCAGTGTGTGGCTTACCGTCTTGGGTGTAGTACCTGGACCCATCGACAAAAAGATTTTTCGCTTCCGGTAGTGGCGTTTCCTTCACTGAGCTGATCGCCGCTGACTCCAGTTCCATCAAAGAAATGCAGTTGTGTCCTTTGGAAGTAGTGGACAAAGAAGGCATGTTAGTAGAAGAGGTGTTGGTATTGTTAGTCGGGTTGCAAGATTTAGCACTGTCTTTGTTGTCCTCCCCCCCCTTCTCATCTTCCAACACAGGAAGAAGAGAAGCTGGGTTAAGAATAGTGCATCGTTTGATAGTGAGGTTAGTAGGAGTTAGGAGGGCTACCTCGTATTTGGTCAATCTTGCTGCAGAGAGATGTTTAGTTTGGACCTGGTTTAGGATCTCTTGCACCGAGTGCGGAGTGTAGAGTGTGAGGGTTGAATCCAAGACGATGTCACCCACTTTTTGGACAAGGACAGCACAAGCAGCCACTGCCCTCACACAACCCGGGGACCCTTTTATGACTGGGTCCAGAGCGGTCGATAGATACATGATGGGGCGGTACTTGGTTCCGTGAAGTTGGGTTAGTACTCCGGTTGCATGGCCCTGACTTTCGTGACAGAAAAGGTAGAAAGGTAGGTCATAGTTGGGTAGACCTAAGGCTGGTGCTATTGAGAGTTCCTGAGTCAAATCTTGAAGAGTTGACCAGTCGTCATCTGACATTTGAAATGGCGTTTTGGATGTCAGCTCATACAGGGGACCAAGTTTGCCCGAGATATTGGGGACCCAATCTCTGCAGTAGTTGATAAGGCCAAGGACGGCTCTCAGCTGATGGTGGTTTTTGGGTCTCTTTAGGTCTTGCAATGTCTGCACTCTTTGGGTTGTTAGGTGCCTGGTGCCCTGAGAAATACAATGCCCCAAGAAGATGACTTTCTCCTGGCAGAGTTGTAATTTCTCCTTGCTGGCCTTGTTGCCCGTTGACGCCAGATGGTTGAGTAATGAAACAGTATGTTGATAACAATCCTTTTTAGTGGGACAGCAGAGGAGCAAGTCATCAACATACTGTAACAACACCACCTCTGGATTCATTGGGGTCCACTGATCTAACACGATTTTCAGCTTGCAGCTGTATTCCGAGGGACTGGTTACCGCCCCCTGGGGGAGACGGGTCCAGGAAAGTTGTCGGCCCTGGAAGGAGAAGGCAAAAAGGTACTGACACTGGGGATCCAGGGGTACCGAGAAAAACGCGTTTGACAGATCAATGACGGTAAAAAATTTTGCATTGGGTGGTACGGTTGCCAGCAGGGTGTGTGGATTGGGCACCAAAGGGGCATCACTGATGATGATTTTGTTTACCGCTCTCAGGTCATGTACCAGCCGGTAGGTGGTCGGTTGACCCGGTGCTGTCTTTTTGGCTACTGGGAATAATGGTGTGTTACATGGCGACTGGGTTGGGGTGAGGACCTTTATCTGTAGATAATGGTCGATCTGGGTTTTTAGGCTGTCCATTTGAGCTACACTTAAAGGATATTGTGGTAGTTGTGGTAATACGCTTCCTGGTCTGATGTTGACTGTAGTTGGAGGTACCGGCAAGAGACCCACATCATATTTATCTGCCGCCCAAACTTTGGGGTCAACTTCAGCCAATACGTCCAACTCCAGACAATATGTAGCCTCGGTGAGATAAGGTAGGGCCAACAATGTGGACAGTCTTTCTTCCGACAGGGCACTACTCACCACAACACCCGATGGGGTGAACTCAATGACAGCTTGAATGTTTGACAAGATGTCCCGCTCCCAAAAGATTGATGGGGACGTCATCTGAGACCAGCACT
>NW_028321162.1:0-40158 GCF_062004578.1 Staurois parvus
CTATACACCCTCCACATCCCCCCCCCTATATATCATCTATACACCCTCCACATCCCCCCCCTATATATCATCTATACACCCTCCACACCCCCCCTATATATCATCTATACACCCTCCACATCCCCCCTATATATCTATACACCCTCCACATCCCCCCTATATATCATCTATACACCCTCCACATCCCCCCTATATATATCATCTATACACCCTCCACCATCCCCCTATATATCATCTATACACCCTCCACATCCCCCTATATATCATCTATATACCCTCCACACACACCTATATATCATCTATACACCCTCCACACACCCCTATATATCATCTATACACCCTCCACATCCCCCCTATATATCATCTATACATCCTCCACATCCCCCTATTATATCATCTATACACCCTCCACATCCCCCTATATATCATCTATACACCCTCCACATCCCCCTTATATCATCTATACACCCTCCACATCCCCCCTATATATCATCTATACACCCTCCACACCCCCCTATATATATCATCTATACACCCTCCACATCCCCCTATATATCATCTATACACCCTCCACATCCCCCTATAAATCATCTATACACCCCTCCACATCACCCCTATATATCATCTATACACCTCCACACCCCCCTATATATCATCTATACACCCTCCACATCACCCCTATATATCATCTATACACCCTCCACACCCCCTATATATATCATCTATACACCCTCCACATCCCTCCTATATATCATCTATACACCCTCCACATCCCCCCAATACATTTATACACCCTCCACATCCCCCCTATATATATCATCTATACACCCTCCACATCCCCCCTATATATCATCTATACACCCTCCACATCCCCCTATATATCATCTATACACCCTCCACACCCCCCTATATATATCATCTATACACCCTCCACATCCCCCTATATATCATCTATACACCCTCCACATCCCCCTATATATCATCTATACACCCTCCACATCCCCCCTATATATCATCTATACACCCTCCACATCCCCCCTATATATTCATCTATACACCCTCCACATCCCCCCCATATATCATCTATACACCCTCCACACCCCCCTATATATATCATCTATACACCCTCCACACCCCCCTATATATATCATCTATACACCCTCCACACCCCCTATATATCATCTATACACCCTCCACATCCCCCTATATATCATCTATACACCCTCCACATCCCCCCTATATATATCATCTATACACCCTCCACACACCCCCTATATATAATCTATACACCCTCCACATCCCCCCTATATATCATCTATACACCCTCCACACCCCCCTATATATCATCTATACACCCTCCACATCCCCCCTATATATATCATCTATACACCCTCCACACACCCCCTATATATAATCTATACACCTTCCACATCCCCCCTATATATCATCTATACACCCTCCACATCCCCCTATACAGTCAGGTCCATAAATATTGGGACATGGACACAATTATAACATTTTTGGCTCTATACACCACAATGGATTTGAAATGAAACGAACAAGATGTGCTTTAACTGCAGGACTGTCAGCTTTAATTTGAGGGTATTTACATCCAAATCAGGTGAACGGTGTAGGAATTACAACAGTTTGCATATGTGCCTCCCACTTGGTAAGGGACCAAATGTAATGGGACAGAATAATAATCATAAATCAAAATTTCAATTTTTAATACTTGGTTTGCAAATCCTTTGCAGTCAATGACAGCCTGAAGTCTGGAACGCATAGACATCCCCAGACGCTGGGTGTCATCCCTGGTGATGCTCTGCCAGGCCTCTACTGCAACTGTCTTCAGTTCCTGCTTGTTCTTGGGGCATTTTCCCTTCAGTTTTGTCTTCAGCAAGTGAAATGCTCAATCGGATTCAGGTCAGGTGATGGACTTGGCCATTGCATAACATTCCACTTCTTTCCCTTAAAAAACTCTTTGGTTGCTTTTGCAGTCTGCTTTGGGTCATTGTCCATCTGCACTGTGAAGCGTCCAATGAGTTCTGAAGCATTTGGCTGAATATGAGCAGATAATATTCCCGAAACACTTCACAATTCATCCGGCTGCTTCTGTCAGCCGTCACATCATCAATAAATACAAGAGAAGCAGTTCCACTGGCAGCCATACATGCCCACGCCATGACACTACCACCACCATGCTTCACTGATGAGGTGGTATGCGACGGATCATGAGCAGTTCCTTTCCTTCTCCATACTCTTCTCTTCCCATCACTCTGGTACAAGTTGATGTCGGTCTCATCTGTCCATAGGATGTTGTTCCAGAACTGTGAAGGCTTTTTTAGATGTCGTTTGGCAAACTCTAATCTGGCCTTCCTGTTTTTGAGGCTCACCAATGGTTTCCATCTTGTGGTGAACCCTCTGTATTCACTCTGGTGAAGTCTTCTCTTGATTGGTGACTTTGACACACATACACCTACCTCCTGGAGGGTGTTCTTGATCTGGCCAACTGTTGTGAAGGGTGTTTTCTTCACCAGGGAAAGAATTCTTCGCTCATCCACCACAGTTGTTTTCTGTGGTCTTCCAGGTCTTTTGGTGTTGCTGAGCTCACCGGTGCGTTCCTTCTTTTTAAGAATGTTCCAAGCAGTTGTTTTGGCCACGCCTAATGTTTTTGCTATCTCTCTGATGGGTTTGTTTTGTTTTTTTCAGCCTAATGATGGCTTCACTGATAGTGATAGCTCTTTGGATCTCATCTTGAGAGTTGACAGCAACAGATTGCAAATGCATATAGCACACTTGAAATGAACTCTGGACCTTTTATCTGCTCATTGTAATTGGGATAATGAGGGAATAACACACACCTGGCCATAGAACAGCTGAGAAGCCAATTGTCCCATTACTTTTGGTCCCTTACCAAGTGGGAGGCACATATGCAAACTGTTGTAATTCCTACACCGTTCACCTGATTTGGATGTAAATACCCTCAAATTAAAGCTGACAGTCTGCAGTTAAAGCACATCTTGTTCGTTTCATTTTAAATCCATTGTGGTGTATAGAGCCAAAAATGTTAGAATTTTGTCGATGTCCCAATATTTATGGACCTGACTGTATATCATCTATACACCCTCCACATCCCCCTATATATCATCTATACACCCTCCACATCCCCCTATATATCATCTATACACCCTCCACATCCCCCTATATATCATCTATACACCCTCCACACACCCCTATATATCATCTATACACCCTCCACATCCCCCCTATATATCATCTATACACCCTCCACATCCCCCTATATATCATTATACACCCTCCACACACCCCTATATATCATCTATACACCCTCCACACACCCCTATATATCATCTATACACCCTCCACATCCCCCTATATATATCATCTATACACCCTTCACATCCCCCCTATATATCATCTATACACCCTCCACATCCCCCTCTATATATATCATCTATACACCCTCCACATCCCCCCTATATATCATCTATACACCCTCCACATCCCCCTATATATCATCTATACACCCTCCACATCCCCCTATATATCATCTATACACCCTCCACATCCCCCCTATATATCATCTATACACCCTCCACATCCCCCTATATATCATCTATACACCCTCCACATCCCTCTATATATCATCTATACACCCTCCACATCCCCCTATATATCATCTATACACCCTCCACACACCCCTATATATATCATCTATACACCCTCCACATCCCCCCTATATATCATCTATACACCCTCCACATCCCCCCTATATATCATCTATACACCCTCCACACACCCCTATATATATCATCTATACACCCTCCACATCCCCCTATATATCATCTATACACCCCCCACATCCCCCTATATATCATCTATACACCCTCCACATCCCCCTATATATCATCTATACACCCTCCACATCCCCCTCTATATATATCATCTATACACCCTCCACATCCCCCCCATATATCATCTATACACCCTTCACATCCCCCCTATATATCATCTATACACCCTCCACATCCCCCCTATATATCATCTATACACCCCCCACATCCCCCCTATATATCATCTATACACCCTCCACATCCCCCCTATATATATCATCTATACACCCTCCACATCCCCCCTATATATCATCTATACACCCTCCACATCCCCCTATATATCATCTATACACCCCCCACATCCCCCTCTATATATCATCTATACACCCTCCACATCTCCCCCTATATATCATCTATACACCCTCCACATCCCCCCTATATATCATCTATACACCCCCCACATCCCCCTCTATATATCATCTATACACCCTCCACATCCCCCCTATATATATCATCTATACACCCTCCACATCCCCCCTATATATCATCTATACACCCTCCACACCCAGAGAGGAGACTCATCTCACCATACACTGTCCGATTCCGTCCAGTGCCCCCTTCTTTCTGATGTCACAGTCTGCCCCCCCCCGGGATGTACACAGGAGAGTCGGTGGACGGCTCCTGTCCCGGTCTGCGGAACTGTCACATCCTTTTTCTCTGAGGGGGGCGTGGCTGTTGTAAGAACATTGAAGGATTGGCTGCGGGCTTTTCTGTTATTCTGTAATTCTGTTACACCGAGTAACTGGGAACATCTTCAACTTGTTCTCTCGAATTCTTTGCAGAAATCTGTATGATCCTAAGACACGTGACATTGTAGAGCGAGCTGAGCGCTGTGCCAGCACCAGGAGTGAGAACTGTGCAGGGAGGGGGGGGGGAGAATTCCAGACTGGATTGGAACAATAATCACATCTGGACACTTTGGACTGAGCAGCCCAAATCCCCGGGAACTCTTTACTCAGAGCCTGGTGGCAGAACGCCGGGGACCGGTCTCAAGAGCGACCTTTGTGACCACGGCAGTAGGTTTTTATTTGTATTTTTAACACTTTCATGTATGAAGGAAGGAGGGAAATAAAGAGGGGGGGGGGGGTTGGTGATGTTCAGAAGACACTGCTATGGGCAGGGCTACCCCCATAGCAGTGTCCTCTACCACCCTTCACATCACCTACCCCCCAACAGTAGTGACCTCTGGCCCCCTTCTCCCCCTCCCCCCAGCAGTGTCCTGCCCCCCCCCCTTTCTTCCCATGGACAGGTAATTAAAAAATCTGAACGCTCAGGAGGTGGCTGGGGATTGGGATTTTTCTGCCCCCCTACCTTGGTGCCCCAAGGCATCCGCCTTAGGGCACCAGGGTAAGGTGGGGGGGGGGCAGAAAATTCCCAATCTCCAGCCACTTGCTGGGCGTTCAGATTTTCATTCCTGCCTTCCAACAATCCCCTTTATTGTCTTCCTGGAGCATCAGAAAGCCAGAATCTCCTCCTCTCCCTCCCACCAGCGTACAGCTGCTGCAGGAGGAAAATCCAGGGAATCGGTTCTAGTAAACGCCTCCCCCACTGCCCCTCCCTTCCTTGTTCCTCCTTTTTTCTGCTGCCTGGCCCCTCCCCCAAGTGCCCCCTTTCAACAGGGCTTCTACAGGAATTGTGAAAACTATTAAAAAATATAAATGGAATATTAAAAACTACTAACACCATCTACTGCCCTACTGACACCAACCTACTGACACTGCCTAATGTCCTACTGACACCAACCTCTGTCCTACTGACACTGCCCACTTCCCTACTGACACCAACCTCTGCCCTACTGACACTGCCCACTCCGCTACTGACACCAACCTCTACCCTACTGACACCAACCTCTACCCTACTGACACTGCCCACTCCCCTACTGACACCAACCTCTGACCTACTGACACCAACTTCTGCCCTACTGACACTGTCCACTGCTCTACTGACACCAACCTCTGCTTTACTGACTCTGTGCACTGCCCTCCTGACTCCAACCTCTGCCCTACTGACACTGCCTACTGCCCTACTGAAACCAACCTCTGCCCTACTGACACTGCCCACTGCCCTACTGAAACCAACCTCTGCCCTACTGACACTTCCTACTGCCCTACTGACACCAACCTCTGCCCTACTGACATCAACTTTTGCCCTACTGATACCAACCTCTGACCTACTGACACCAACCTCTGTCCTACTGAAACCAACCTCTGCCCTACTGACACCAACCTCTGCCCTACTGACACCAACTTTTGTCCTACTGACACCAACCTCTGACCTACTGACACCGTCACTGCCCTACTGACACTGCCTACTGCCCTACTGACACCAACCTCTGTCCTACTGACACTGCTCACTGCCCTACTGAAACCAACCTCTGCCCTACTGACACTTCCTACTGCCCTACTGACACCAACCTCTGCTCTACTGACACCAACCTCTGCCCTACTAACACTGCCCACTTCCCTACTGACACCAACTTCTGCCCTACTGACACCAACCTCTGCCCTACTGACACCAACCTCTGACCTACTGACACCAACCTCTGTCCTACTGACATTGCCCACTGCCCTACTGAAACCAACCTCTGCCCTACTGACACCAGCCTCTGCCCTACTAACACTGCCCACTGCCCTACTGACACCAACTTCTGCCCTACTGACACTGCCCACTGCCCTACTGACACCAACCTCTGCCCTACTGACACCAACCTCTGACCTACTGACACTGCCCACTGCCCTGCTGACACCAACCTCTACCCTACTGACACTGTCCAAGTTTAAGGTGGGCTAAGTTTGTATTTTTACAGCGACATTTGTTTTATTATATTTTTCTACATTTCCTTGCTATTTAGTTAGGCCTTGCTAGTTAATTTTTTTTACAATGGCGCTGAACCCCGGCGATCTTTGATTCATTCATGTTGTTCAGGTAGATCTCCACCTCTCAAAGGTTGCCTATCCCTGCTTTACTGTATTACATAGCCACGCCCCTTCTCTGTATGCAACCCCGCCCCCTCCTCTATATAAGGCTTCCTGCTGACCTGCCCACCGACCTCTCCTGTGTTTGGGGGTGAGTGCACATTCTGGGGTGCAGGCCACCTATCCTGGGCAGGGCCGCTGTTAGAAATCATGGGGCCCTGTACAGCCTACCTGACAGGCCCCCCAAGCTCCACCCCCAACCCCGCCAACCCATCAGGGCTACTTTGTACAAAACAACAACACAGAACAGGTAAGTATAATATGTTCGTTATTTTAATTTAAAATAAAGCTTTACAATTACCAGTTCCTGACCGTGTTATAGCCAAAAGACGGCTACAGAGCAGTCGGCTAGTTCTGGGAGGGGGTCCATGGACATCCTTCCAGAGCCACACCCCCTGCGCACCCCCTAGGGCACACCCTGTGCGCGGTCTGTGATCGCTGTGTCCTTCGGACACAGTTGATCACATGACTAAGGAACGGGCCAATCACAGCCGCTTTTACCATGTGACCAGCTATGTCCAATCACAGCTGATCGCATGTAAATAGGAAATGCCGGTTATCGGCAGTCCCCTCCTCGCACTGACAGCACATGAGGAGAGCCAGCAAGGAGCATTTCGCAGGGGGACATCTACAGTGATCATTATGGCACTGATCAGTGTCCTGGTGATCTGTGTAGCCCCATCAGTGCAGCCAATAGTGCCCATGTGTGCTGGCAATCAGTGCCCATCTGTTGAATCAGTGCCCATCAGTGCCCATCTGTTGAATCAGTGCCCATCTGTTGAATCAGTGCCCATCAGTGCCCATCTGTTGAATCAGTGCCCATCTGTTGAATCAATGACCATCAGTGCCCATCTGTTGAATCAGTGCCCATCTGTTGAATCAACGACCATCAGTGCCCATCTTTTGAATCAGTGCCTATTAGTGTCTCTTATCAGTGCCACCCAACAGTGCTGCCCATCAGTGCCACCTAACAATGCCCCTCAGTGCTGCCTAAATGTGCCCATCGGTGTTGCCTATCAGTGCAGCCTCATCAGTGCCCATCATTGCAGCCTATCAATTCCCATCAGTTACTCCCCATCAGTGCCCATCAGGGCAACCTATCAGTGCCCATCAGTGAAGGAGAAAAATTACCTATTTACAAAACTTTCTAACAGAAACTATGAAAAACTTTATTTTTTTCTTCAAACATTGTGGTCTTTTTTTTGTTTGTTTAGCAAAAAAAATTAAAAAAAAACCCCCAGTGGTGATTAAATACCACCAAAAGAAAGCTCTATTTGTTTCAAAAGCATGAAAAAAAATTAGTTTGGGTACAGTGTTGCATGACTGCGCAATTGTCAAAGTATGAGAGTGCTGAAAGCTGAAACTTGGTCTGGGCAGGAAGGGGGTGACAGTGACCGGTAGGCAAGCGGGTAAGACACTTTGACCCTTATTTACTAAGAACTGAGTCTACCAGCAGACGCTGAACATTCAGGTAGGCTCAATTCATTCAATCAAGACCTGTCAGCAGGGGCGGACTGACCATTTGGAAATTCGGGCACTGCCCAAGGGCCCGGGGTCAGTAGGGGGCCCCATGAGATGCCCCTGGTACCTTTTTCATAGGCTTTTTTGAGTTTGGGCAAGGACACAGGGGCCCCATGATCCCCTATTGCCTGGGGGCCCCATGAGTTGTCAGATCTGCCAGGGTCAGTAGGGGGCCCCATGAGATGCCCCTGGTACCTTTTTCATAGGCTTTTTTGAGTTTGGGAAAGGACACAGGGGCCCCATGATCCCCAATTGCCCGGGGGCCCCATGAGTTGTCAGTCTGCCCCTGCCTGTCAGTCTTCAGAAAGGTGCCCAGCAAGCTGATTAAAAAGAGTGTACTTTATATGAAATGATGTTGGGCGCAATGTCGGATATGTTCGCTAGGTGGCGCACAACCGCAGGATTTGGCGTTTTATCCATTTGCATATGAGAATACTTAAAATTTTGAAATAAAAAGCACACCTATATTATCATTTTTTTTTTCAAATTAGTTTTTTGGTTGCTGTTTCTCCAAAAATGATCGGCCAACTAATGCATTTCCTAATGAATGTCATACATTCTATTTTCAAATGTCAAACATTTACACACTTTTATTTATTTATTTATTTCAGGTACTTATATAGCGCCGTCAATTTACGCAGCACTTTACATATATATTGTACATTCACATCAGTCCCTAACCCTCAAGGGGCGTACAATTTAAGGTCCCTAACCCTCAAGGGGTGTACAATCTAAGGTCACTAACCCTCAAGGGGCGTACAATCTAAGGTCCCTAACCATCAAGGAGCGTACAATCTAAGGTCCCTAACTCTCAAGGGGCGTACAATCTAAGGTCCCTAACCCTCAAGGGGCGTACAATCTAAGGTCCCTAACCCTCAAGGGGCGTACAATCTTAGGTCCCTAACCCTCAAGGGGCGTACAATCTAAGGTCCCTAACCCTCAAGGGGCGTACAATCTAATGTCCCTAACCCTCAAGGGGCGTACAATCTAAGGTCTCTAACCCTCAAGGGGTGTACAATCTAAGGTCCCTAACCCTCAAGGGGCGTACAATCTAAGGTCTCTAACCCTCAAGGGGCGTACAATCTAAGGTCCCTAACCCTCAAGGGGTGTACAATCTAAGGTCCCTAACCCTCAAGGGGCGTACAATCTAAGGTCTCAAATACTTTGAATGTCTAGTTGTAATTTCCCAATATAATGATACATCTTCATTCTCTTAATCATGTGACTATTCTATTCATGTGACTATTCTACATGGCAGCTCAAACTCTGTCTGTTACATTGGCTTAGTGGTTAGTACTCAGAACTTGCAGCACTTGGGTGATGGGTTCTAATCCCAGTCATGGCTGCACCTGTCTGGAGTTTGCATGCTTTCTCTGCACGGGTGTGTTTCTGCCAACACTCCAAAGACATGCTGTTCGGTTAATTGAGCCTAGTACATGTCTGAGTTTCTGGCCTTAGATTGTAATCTCCTTGACATTACAGACTATTGTGAATGGACAAAATATGGAGGTCAGTTTCCAGGGTTCTGTCAGTGTCAGGAATATCGATCAATCAATAGAGATTTTGGCTACTGACTAGAAAGTGGAAAGGGAGTGAATCTTACCTGCGTCCTGTTCCTCTGACAAGTTTGAAACTGTCAATTTTCCTTCTGTTTATATTTTATTGCAACTTTGTTTCTCTTCTCTTAGGCTACGTTCACACTAGCTTTGTCAGCGGGCAACAGACAGGCGTTTGGGAAGCGTTTTTAACATGGCAGCACACAGTGCTGTTCACACTGAAGCGTTAGTGTTGCGTCGCGGCAAAACTGGCGCCTCATGTCGAGTCAGGAGGAGTTGAAGCCTCCCATTCAAGTCTATGGTGCCGCTTCTCAAACGCCTGCAGGCGTTTGTGGTGCAATTTTAACGCTTGGCAAACGCCTATCAAATGCCTCAAAACCACGCATAGGGCGTTTGACAAGAGTTAGAAATAAAGTCCAGTGTGAAGGAACCCTTAGAAATAAAGTCCAGTGTGAACGAGCCCTTCTCAATAAAGTCCAGTGTGATTGAGCCCTTCTCAATAAAGTCCAGTGTGAACGAGCCCTTCTCAGTAAAGTCCAGTGTGAACGAGCCCTTCTCAGTAAAGTCCAGTGTGAACGAGCCCTTCTCAGTAAAGTCCAGTGTGAACGAGCCCTTTGAAATAAAGTCCAGTGTGAACGAGCCCTTTGAAATAAAGTCCAGTGTGAACGAGCCCTTAGAAATAAAGTCCAGTGTGAACGAGCCCTTAGAAATAAAGTCCAGTGTGAACGCGCCCTTCTCAATAAAGTCCAGTGTGAACGAGCCCTTTGAAATAAAGTCCAGTGTGAACGAGCCCTTCTCAATAAAGTCCAGTGTGAAGGAGCCCTTCTCAATAAAGTCCAGTGTGAACGAGCCCTTCTCAGTAAAGTCCAGTGTGAATGAGCCGTACTAAATAAAGTCCAGTGAGAACGAGCCCTTCTCAATAAAGTCCAGTGTGAACGCGCCCTTCTCAATAAAGTCCAGTGTGAACGAGCCCTTCGAAATAAAGTCCAGTGTGAACGAACCCTTCTCAATAAAGTCCAGTGTGAACGAGCCCTACTAAATAAACTCCAGTATAATTGAGCCCTACAAAATAAAGTCCAGTGTGAACGAGCCCTTCTCAGTAAAGTCCAGTGTGAAGGAGCCCTTAAACCTCTCTCCTTATACTATACAACTTGACCCCCCCATGACCTGTTTCATCTGCAAATCTATGTATCCCCGCCCCACTCTTTTTATTTAACTATTTGTTTACTGATCTTGTTAATGTGTCTCATTTCCTATCACCTCCAGCTCAGATCTGGCATTATTATATGATTCCTGATCAGGGGCGGACTATTTGGAAACTCGGGCACTGCCCGAGGGCCCGGGGTCAGTAGGGGGCCCCATGAGATGCCCCTGGTACCTTTTTCATAGGCTTTTTTGAGTTTAGGCAAGGACACAGGGGCCCCATGATCCCCTATTGCCCGGGGGCCCCATGAGTTGTCAGTCCGCCCCTGTTCCTGATTGTATCTCACCACTAGTCTGATGGAATCACAATTCCTGGTCAGTCCCGTTCCCTGACCTATAATAACCTTTAGGGCTCGTTCACACTTGACTTTATTTCTAACTCTTGACAAACGCCCCCTATAGCATTTGACAGGCATTTGGGAAGCATTTTTTAACGCTCCTCAAACGCTCCCCAAATGCCCTATGCGCGGTTTTGAGGTGTTTTAGCGTTAAAACTGCACCACAGACGCCTATAATGAAGTTAAATAGTATCAACGCTCTGCAACCGCCTCGTAACCGCCTGCCAGGCATTTGAGGAGCGGCCACCAAAGATCCATTATCTCCTGCGCTCAAAGACTCGGGTCAAACGGGCGTTAGTAACAAACAGCGTGTTCTTCCGCTGGTGATCAGAGGTTGTGCAGCTCTATCATGAAGCCGGGGAAGCTCGATAAAATATTTATATACATATTTCTACTTTTGCTGTAAGCATGTGCTGCCTTTGTTGTGATTGTAGCCGTATTAGTGCATTTGTGACAGGAACAATTGAGTACTGACGTGAGTATATACAGTCAGGTCCATAAATATTGGGACATCGACACAATTCTAACATTTTTGGCTCTATACACCACCACAATGGATTTGAAATGAAACGAACAAGATGTGCTTTAACTGCAGACTGTCAGCTTTAATTTGAGGGTATTTACATCCAAATCAGGTGAACGGTGTAGGAATGACAACAGTTTGCATATGTGCCTCCCACTTGTTAAGGGACCAAAAGTAATGGGACAGAATAATAATCATAAATCAAACTTTCACTTTTTAATACTTGGTTGCAAATCCTTTGCAGTCAATGACAGCCTGAAGTGTGGAACGCATAGACATCACCAGACGCTGGGTGTCATCCCTGGTGATGCTCTGCCAGGCCTCTACTGCAACTGTCTTCAGTTCCTGCTTGTTCTTGGGGCATTTTCCCTTCAGTTTTGTCTTCAACAAGTGAAATGCTCAATCGGATTCAGGTCAGGTGATTGGCCATTGCAGAACATTCCACTTCTTTGGTTGCTTTTGCAGTCTGCTTTGGGTCATTGTCCATCTGCACTGTGAAGCGTCCAATGAGTTGTGAAGCATTTGGCTGAATATGAGCCGATAATATTCCCGAAACACTTCACAATTCATCCGG
Organism: Staurois parvus; assembly: GCF_062004578.1. Lineage (NCBI taxonomy): Eukaryota > Metazoa > Chordata > Amphibia > Anura > Ranidae > Staurois > Staurois parvus. The sequence goes on from NW_028321162.1 coordinate 12,605, forward strand.
CTGCTTCTGTCAGCAGTCACATCATCAATAAATATGAGAGAAGCAGTTCCATTGGCAGCCATACATGCCCACGCCATGACACTACCACCACCATGATCACTGATGAGGTGGGATGCTTAGGATCATGAGCAGTTCCTTCTCCATACTCTTCTCTTCCCATCACTCTGGTACAAGTTGATCTTGGTCTCATCTGTCCATAGGATGTTGTTCCAGAACTGTGAAGGCTTTTTTACATGTCGTTTGGCAAACTCTAATCTGGCCTTCCTGTGTTTGAGGCTCACCAATGATTTCCATCTTGTGGTGAACCCTCTGTATTCACTCTGGTGAAGTCTTCTCTTGATTGGTGACTTTGACACACATACACCTACCTCCTGGAGAGTGTTCTTGATCTGGCCAACTGTTGTGAAGGGTGTTTTCTTCACCAGGGAAAGAATTCTTCGCTCATCCACCACAGTTGTTTTCCGTGGTCTTCCGGGTCTTTTGGTGTTGCTGAGCTCACCGGTGCGTTCCTTCTTTTTAAGAATGTTCCAAACAGTTGTTTTGGCCACGCCTAATGTTTTTGCTATCTCTCTGATGGGTTTGTTTTGTTTTTTCAGCCTAATGATGGCTTCACTGATAGTGACAGCTCTTTGGATCTCATCTTGAGAGTTGACAGCAACAGATTCCCAATGCAAATAGCACACTTGAAATGAACTCTGGACCTTTTATCTGCTCATTGTAATTGGGATAATGAGGGAATAACACACACCTGGCCATGGAACAGCTGAGAAGCCAATTGTCCCATTACTTTTGGTCCCTTAACAAGTGGGAGGCACATAGGCAAACTGTTGTAGTTCCTACACCGTTCACCTGATTTGGATGTAAATACCCTCAAATTAAAGCTGACAGTCTGCAGTTAAAGCACATCTTGTTTGTTTCATTTCAAATCCATTGTGGTGGTGTATAGAGTCAAAAATGTTAGAATTGTGTCCATGTCCCAATATTTATGGAGGTAGGTGTATGTGTGTCAAAGTCACCAGTCAAGAGAAGACTTCACCAGAGTGAATACAGAGGGTTCACCACAAGATGGAAACCATTGGTGAGCCTCAAAAACAGGAAGGCCAGATTAGAGTTTGCCAAACGACATGTAAAAAAGCCTTCACAGTTCTGGAACAACATCCTATGGACAGATGAGACCGACATCAACTTGTACCAGAGTGATGGGAAGAGAAGAGTATGGAGAAGGAACTGCTCATGATCCTAAGCATACCACCTCATCAGTGATCATGGTGGTGGTAGTGTCATGGCGTGGGCATGTATGGCTGCCAATGGAACTGCTTCTCTTGTATTTATTGATGATGTGACTGCTGACAGAAGCAGCCGGATGAATTCTGAAAAAACGATCAAAATCCACCAGAGGGAGCAGCGATCAAGGATAAGCAGTCTGGGGGACAGGAAAGAAACAAAGTTTAATTCAAATTTAAACAGAAGGAGACTTTGTTGCACTATGGCATTCTTGTGCTTGGGCTCATTCCTCTATGAGCCTCTTTTATAAAGGAGACCATTGGATGACATCTTAACTGCTGGCTCCCTCTGGTGGATTTCGTGTGTACCACGTGCACTTGGATGCTGGGCTAAAGACCTGTGAAGACATCTTGCTCGCTGGCTCCCTCTGGTGGATTTTGATCATTTTGCAAGTATCTGGAAGCATGGCTGATATGCTGTAATTCCTGTGGCTGTCCATAAAATCCGTATCCCAGATGTCCAACTTCAGATGACCCGTGTATCATCATTCACATGCGCAATAATAAGCGCTATCTGGTTAGTGCAACCCACACCTATATCTACCACCAATGTCACCATTGCTACTCTGACCTTCTGTAAGGCTGTCACGTTAATACTATATATTTACACTGTTCCAGAGTGTTGTTTAATTTCTTTCGAGATTCAGAGACGCTATATACAGTTATGTTCAAAATAATAGCAGTGTGTTGAAAAAAGTGACTAAAGCTGCAAATCCTTCTAATAGCTTTTATTTCCATCCACACAAATGCATTGGGAACACGACACATTCTATTCCAAATCAAAACATGAAGAAAATACATCAAATTTGTGTTGTTCCTCTAAAAAAATGGAAAAAAAGTGAATATTAGACGGTTCAAAAAAATGGCCGTGTTTGTATTCTTCTTTACAAACTCAAACATTCACTATATAAACTGAGAAATGTTTGAAGATTTTGCTTTCCTTTGAATGACTTCATGAATATTTGGTTGTAGTCGCACTGTTTCTGAGAACTGCTGTACATCTGTGTTGCATGGAGTCCCCCAACTTCTGGCCCCTGTGATCAGGTATTCCAGCCCAGGATGATTGGACCACATTCCACAGTTCTTCTCTATTTCTTGGTTTGGCCTCAGAAACGGCATTTTTGATGTCACCCCACAAGTTTTCTATTGGTTGAAGATCCGGGGATTGGGCTGGCCACTCCATAACGTCCATCTTGTTGGTCTGGAACCAAGATGTTGCACGTTTACTGGTGTGTTTGGGGTGGTTGTCTTGTTGGAACACCCATTTCAAGGGCATTTCCTCTTCAGCATAAGGCAGCATGACCTCTTCAAGTATTCTGATGGATTCAAACTGATCCATGATCCCTGGTATGCGATAAATAGGCCCAACACCGTAGTATGAGAAACATCCCAATATCATGATGCTTGCACCACCATGCTTCACGGTCTTCACGGTGTACTGTGGCTTGAATTCAGTGTTTGGGGGTCGTCTGACAAACTGTCTCCGCCCACTAGACCCAAAAAGAACAATCTTACTTCCATCAGTCCACAAAATGTTGCGCCATTTCTCTTTAGGCCGGTCAATGTGCTCTTTGGCAGATTGTAACCTCTTCAGCACATGTCTTTTTCCCAACAGTGGGACTTTGCGGGGGCTTCTTGCAGATAGCTTGGCTTCACATCGGCGTCTTCTAATTGTAACAGTCCTCACAGGGAACGTCACACCTTCTTTCATCTTCCTGGAGCTGATTGTTGGCTGAGTCCTCACAGGGAACGTCACACCTTCTTTCATCTTCCTGGAGCTGATTGTTGGCTGAGTCCGCGCCATTTTGGCTATTCTTCTATCCATTCCAATGGTAGTTTTTCGCTTTCTTCCACGTCTTTCAGGTTTTGGTTGCCATTTTAAAGCATTTGGGATCATTTTAGCTGAGCAGCCGATCATTTTCTGCACTTCTTTATATGTTTCCCCCTCTCCAATCAACTTTTTAATCAAGGTACGCTGTTCTTCTGAACAATGTCTGGAACGACCCATTTTCCTCAGAATTTCAGAGAGAAATGCACTGTAACCAGCATGTCCAACATTTGCTGCCTTCCTTCCTTAAATAAGGGCAATAATTGCCACCTGTTTTTCAAAGAATGAATGACCTCACTAATAGAACTCCACACGGCTATTATTTTGAACACGCACCTTTCAATGAGTGATTCAATGACACAGAATCAGCAGCATGCATGTCATGACTGTCGGGTCTGTTGGATTTCTATGACTCTACTACACCTGCTAGGAAATTATTTGCCATGTAGAAATATCATTTCTACCAAAAAACAGTGATTGATCCGGTTAGTGATGTCTGATGGCTATTATTTTGAACATAACTGTACATCCGTATATCATACGGGTTCTTTGTTATCAGTTATAATAATTACTTTCCATCCTAGCGCTGCATGTTGATATATATATATTGTATTTAGAAGGTTCTGAGGTGATTACCTTTCATGTTAGCTGCTCCACTCGCATAGATCTAGCTCTCGTTTTTACTATATATTTTAGTCTGCAGGTAAAGCACATCTTGTTCGTTTCATTTCAAATCCATTGTGGTGATGTATAGAGCCAAAAATGTTAGAATTGTGTCCATGTCCCGATATTTATGGACCTGACTGTATATAGTTTTTATTATAAATTCTCTTATTAATGCTCCTGAGAATATACCTATTGTTAGGAATTTATTTATTTCAGGTACTTATATATCGCCATCAATTTACACAGCGCTTTACAAATATATTGTACATTCCCATCAGTCCCTAACCCTCAAGCGGAGTACATTCTAAGGTCCCTAACTTACATTCATACATACACATACTAGGGACAATTTAGACAGGATCCAATTAACCTCCCAGCATGTCTTTGGAGTGTGGGAGGAAACCGGAGTACCCAAAGGAAACCCACGCAGGCACAGGGAGAACATACAAACTCCAGGCAAGTGGTGCTGTGGCTGGGATTTGAACCGACGACCTGAGTACTGCCAGGTGGAAGTGCTAACCATTTAGCCACTGTGCTGCCTGTATACATAGTTTTTATATATATTTATTCTTACATATATTTTCTTATATTATAGGTGGTATATATTAGGTTTTTTTTTTTTAAAAGTTCTTCCTGCGCCCAGTGAAACACCCTACTACAGGTTCTATCCTGCTGCTGTACAATGTGGTCAACACAAATTTTGATAAAAATATAGATAAACAGCGCAAACATAGACCTCTATATCAAATCAATATACAAAGTGCAAACTTATATGAAAAATATTAATAGTGAAGTCCATCAAAATAAATCAAAGTTCAAAAAAATCTCAAAAATGTTATGTGCAAAAAGAAATTTTCAAATCCTTCTTCTATTATAAAGAAACTTCCACCTTCCACCCGTGAAAACCAACATCAAATGCACTCACCAGATTTAGGTGAATGAAACGCCTTTTAGGAATTTATGGGATCCTAAACCCTCTTTCGTATCCACTCTCTAGGAATCCTCACCTCCAGCATAGGCTCCACCATCCGACCAGGGAGAAAAAAATCTCAGATAGTGTAATATTGCAAAACACCATTAATAAGTGAAATCAAGGATTAAGGCCACTCACATTTAAATCACTTTAAAAAGGCATATTTATTAGGACCAGCTTCTTTCCAGATGAACAATCGATGTAAGGCAACCTCCCACGGAATCTCACATCACAGAACGCCCGATGGGAGGGTCTTGAGAACGCCCGATGGGAGGGGCGAAACGCGTTGACGCATTTCCGGTTGATACTCCGTACGTCTGACGTCATTTCCGGTGAGTGGAGCGCACGCTGAGCGGTGCGTTCCAGCGGCCATCTTTTGGGATCTGTAGATGTGTGGTCTCTGTGGAGCTTCTGCTGTAACCTGGAGCTGTGATGTGAGATTCCGTGGGAGGTTGCCTTGCATCTATTGTCCATTTGGAAAGAAGCTGGTCCTAATAAATATGCCTTTTTAAAGTGATTCTAATGTGAGTGGCCCTAATCCTTGATTTCACTTATGAATGGTGTTTTGCAATATTACACTATCTGAGATTTTTTTCTCCCTGGTCGGATGGTGGAGCCTATGCTGGAGGTGAGGATTCCTAGAGAGTGGATACGAAAGAGGGTTTAGGATCCCATAAATTCCTAAAAGGCGTTTCATTCACCTAAATCTGGTGAGTGCATTTGATGTTGGTTTTCACGGGTGGAAGGTGGAAGTTTCTTTATAATAGAAGAAGGATTTGAAAATTTCTTTTTGCACATAACATTTTTGAGATTTTTTTGAACTTTGATTTATTTTGATGGACTTCACTATTAATATTTTTCATATAAGTTTGCACTTTGTATATTGATTTGATATAGAGGTCTATGTTTGCGCTGTTTATCTATATAGGTATATATTAGGTGTTCTATATCATATATATTTATTATCCCTTTAGTGTTTATTATATATAGTTTTGATTATAAATTTAATTATAAATTCTCTTATTAATGCTCCTGAGAATATACCTATCGTTAAGAATGTGTGGGTAGTAATTCCCTAAAAAAAACTATTTAAAAAGTTCATTAATCTACACCGCAATTAGGAATGACTCCCCGATCTTCACTGATTTGAATTTAATTCTAATCAATTGATACAAATCAGAAGCCAGCAACTCATTTTGCCTTTCAATAATTTAGCCTGCAATTGATAAAGCTGTCAGTAGATGGCGCTGTTCCTATACTTATTGCAGGCTGAACGTACTGCGCATGTGTGAACTGTCCAGCTTTTAAATATTTATTGGATTTATTTATGTACTTTTTACGGTCCCTTTGTTATATTTATGAATAACTAAGGATACATCCCTGAAGGTCTAGTGCAGGGGTGGGCAAACTTTTTGACTTGAGGGCCGCAATGGGTTCATATATTGGACCCGGGGGCCGGACCAAGAGTAGATGAATGATGTGTATGTGTCATCCATAGTAAGCATAGTAATTAATCCCCCATATAGTAATTCATCCCCCATAGTAATTAATCCCCCATATAGTAATTCATCCCCATAGTAATTCATCCCCCCTATAGTAATTCATCCCCCACAGTAATTCATCCCCCACAGTAATTCATCCCCCATACAGTAATTCATCCCCCGTAGTAATTCATCCCCCCTATAGTAATTCATCCCCCATAGTAATTCATCCCCCATATAGTAATTCATCCCCCATAGTAATTCATCCCCCATACAGTAATTCATCCCCCATAGTAATTCATCCCCCATAGTAATTCATCCCCCACAGTAATTCATCCCCCCTATAGTAATTCATCCCCCATAGTAATTCATCCCCCATATAGTAATTCATCCCCCATAGTAATTCATCCCCCATAGTAATTCATCCCCCATACAGTAATTCATCCCCCATAGTAATTCATCCCCCATATAGTAATTCATCCCCCACAGTAATTCATCCCCCATACAGTAATTCATCCCCCATAGTAATTCATCCCCCATACAGTAATTCATCCCCCATATAGTAATTCATCCCCCATAGTAATTCATCCCCCATACAGTAATTCATCCCCCATACAGTAATTCATCCCCCATATAGTAATTCATCCCCCATATAGTAATTCATCTCCCATATAGTAATTCATCCCCCATATAGTAATTCATCCCCCATATAGTAATTCATCCCCCATATTAATTCATCCCCCATATTAAGTCCTGCTCCGCGCGTTCCTCTCGCCGTCTTCCCGCACCGTTCCGGTGTAGCATGAAAATCTGTCTCCTATGAGGATCTGTCCCCCTCGACGTATCTGCGCATGTGCCAGTTTCAGGCATTAGCAGCTGATCGTCGATCTCCGGCACATGCGCAGATACGTCGAGGGGGACAGATCCTCATAGGAGACAGATTTTCATGCTACACCAGTCTTCAGGGCGGACTGAGAGAGGAGCCTAGCGGGAGCCTAGCTCCGCGGGCCGGATTAAAAGGTCCGCGGGCCGTAGTTTGCCCATTGCTGGTCTAGTGGGTTCTTGGCCATTATTCAGCCCTTTGATCACTTTTTGCTGTACGAGTTGTTGTGTCAGAAACTTCCTGCTTCCTGATCCTCTTCAATATGGCCACCGGAACGCACGGCGCATGCGCAGTCGTGCATATTAACCGCTGTGCGTTCCACTGCCACCTGCAGGCGGTTTACGGTATTTAATTCACTGCTTTAACCGCCAGCCACCCAAAACGCACTCTCCGCTCCTCACAAGACCTCCTCTCTAGTTCCCTGGTCTCCTCCTCCCATGCCCGCCTCCAGGACTTCTCCAGGGCATCACCCATCCTCTGGAACTCCCTGCCCTAACCCATCAGATTATCACCTACTCTCCTCTCCTTTAGGCGCTCCCTGAAAACCCATCTCTTCAGGGAAGCCTACCCCACCCCCTGCTAATTGCCGATCTCCTCCGTTCTTCCCACCACTCCATCCCCCACAGCTATCTCCTCCTGTGCCAACATCCCCTCCCTCCTAGATTGTAAGCTTCAAGGAGCAGGGCCCTCGAACCCCTCGTGTATTGCATTATATTGTTACTGTACTGTCTCATGTATTGTCTCCCATTGTAATGTACAGCGCTGAGCGAACTGTTGGCGCTTTATAAATACTGTATAATAATAATAAACAGGCTGAAATGCTGTAATACAGACAGTTAATGGCTGGAGGTCTCCTCTGCTATACTGAAGCTTCTATCTTCAAAACCCAGGTATCTGTTTCTATATCGCACACAATTCTAAAGTTGCAAGAAAAAGTATGTGAACCCCTTGGGATTACGTGGAGTTTTGCATGAATTGGGCACAAAATGTGCTCTGAACGTCATCTAAGTCACAACAATAGAAGAACACAGTCTGCTGAACATAATACTACACAAACATTAGATGTTGCCATGGTTTAATTGCACATAACATGTAAACATTCACAGTGCAGGGAGGAAAAAGTATGTGAGGCCCTAGCTTAATGGCTTCTCCCAGAGCTAATTGGAGCCAGGAGTGAGCCAACCTTGACTCCAATCAGTGTGATGATATTGGATGTGTTGCTGACACCTGTTTTGGGTTTACTGGTTTCAAGAAGCACCAATCCCAAGGGGTTCACATACTTTTTCTTGCAACTGTACAATATATATGTGAAGCGCTGCGTACATTGACAGCCCTATATAAGTACCTGAAATAAATAAAATGAGTCACTATTGAGGTAATGCGCAAGCTTTGTGCGCTCTTTTCTTTCATCCCCTTCTACAATTTGAGGAGCGGCACCTTAGACTTGAATGGAAGGCTTCAACTCCTCCGGACTCAACACGAGGGCCATTCACACTACATGTTTCAGTTGTTTTCTCTGCATCCAAAACGCACAGAAAGTAGGTGATATGGTTGTCAATGTCATAGTTCACATCAGCGCTAATTGTAGTGCGTTGCAGGTGCTGCCAAAAAAGTCGAACAGGCTGCATTGTTTATGCGTAGAACTGTACTGGAACGCAGTAAAATGCCCTGGAATGCACTAAAACGCACATGTCCCTAATTAAATTGAAGAAAAAGAGAGGGGAAAAAAATTAACTGGAATGCATTAAAAATGCACCGGAACATGTCAAAAACTCATCCAAAATGCTCTGGAACACGTCAAAAACTCATCCAAAATGCTCTGGAACACGTCAAAAACTCATCCAAAATGCTCTGGAACACGCTAAACATCCATCAAAAAAGTACATTAAAAAAGTGCACGCAAAAACGCATCTGGAACACATCTATACTGTGTTTCTATAGTGTGAACTGGCCCTTAGGACTTGTTCACACCGTTTGTGGTGCAGAAACGCATGCAAGAGCTCGCATTTTCCAGCACAGCAAAGAAACGCAATGCCCTCTGCAGATGTGCGCAGGTACCATGATGAAAACTTAATTGCAGCTCCACATGTCTAGTAAACACAGATGCATTCACAGCCACCAAAACGCATGGCACCACACTACTGTGCGGTTAGGTACAGCACAATTTTACAATAACATGCCTGCAGTATTTTTGCATGTTCCCACACGTTAGGCAGCCTATTGAAATGAATGAGCTGAGGAAAAAAAAAAAAAAAAGTAAAAAAATGCCCCATTCACGCAGGTCTTCTGTCCTGTACAGCATGAATGAGGGGGTTGTTCATGTGGCTGGAGCCACCTGTTACACTATGGGGACATGGCAGCTGTATGAACACAGGTTGTCATCTGACAGGTGTGCAGGCGTGGGGAAGTGGCCCTGAATGCTCACTGTCTGTGTTCAGGGCTGTACACCTGCACCCATATGCTTGTCAAATTAGGACCTGCAGCATTTCCATTGTGTAACATAGGTTGCCTGCAAACGGCGACAGTCACTAAAACTTGAACCATACCAGGCCACATGCCCTCAACATGGGGGGGTGCTTTGGGGCAAAGGGGGCTCCCCCCCCCAAAGCACCTTGTCCCCATGTTGATGGGGACCAGGGCCTCTTCCCCACAACCCTGGCCGGTGGTTGTGGGGGTCTGCGGGCAGGGGGCTTATTGGAATCTGGAAGCCCCCAGATCCTGCCCCCCCTCACTATGTGAATGAGTATGGGGTACATGGCACCGCTACTCATTCACCAAAAACAAAAAGTGTAGTGTAATAAAAGACAGGCACAATTTCCACAGGGAGGAAGTGAGGAATGGGGAAGTGCTTTTTTAACCACTTGAGCGCCCAGGCCTTCTCTCCCTAAATCTCGAGTAGCAGAATAGTGGGAGTGGTTTAAATTGCGCTACCTAATGGGGCGTGGCTTAAAGAGGGCATGGTTAGAGTGCTTAACAAATCTTGAGTGCAATTAAGAAGCAGTTCATTGCTGGCTGTGGAATGCTTACTTCACAGAGTTCCTTTTTATTTCATTTTTTTTATCTTGAATATTGTTCCGCTTTCTTCATTTTGAATACCCCGACAGGCTCTTAGCAAGGTGCATTAAGATAAATGAACAAGGAACTGTTCACGTAATGTACAGGAGAGGGGTACAGAGTGTATGGGGGGGCGGTATGTACAGGAGAGGGGTGTGGAGTGTATGGCGGGGGGCGGTATGTACAGGAGAGGGGAGCAGAGTGTATGGCGGGGGGCGGTATGTACAGGCGGGGGGCGGTATGTACAGGAGAGGGGAGCAGAGTGTATGGCGGTGGGCGGTATGTACAGGAGAGGGGTGTGGAGTGTATGGTGGGGGGCGGTATGTACAGGAGAGGGGTATGGAGTGTATGGCGGGGAGCAGTATGTACAGGAGAGGGGTACAGAGTGTATGGTGGGGGGCGGTATGTACAGGAGAGGGGTGTGGAGTGTATGGTGGGGAGGGCGGTATGTACCGGAGAGGGGTGCAGAGTGAATGGTGGTGGGCGGTATGTGCAGCGCTGCATAGTGAGAGTGCCCCCAAGGTCAGAGCTGGCCCAATGGGGCTCAATGTGCTCATCTATGGGAACACTGTTGGTCAGAGCACAGCCCTTCCCTTGGACCCCGCTAGGTGACAGGGCCCAGGCCCCCTACAGGAGGCCTGGTGGTACCCCCTTATCGGTGGCCCTATGGTGCAGCAAGTGAGTGCACAGCAAGGAAAGTTTACAAAGCCCGTCACTTTGTCCTGAATTGACAAGATGTCATTGTCTCCTTAAAGGAAGACTGTCATGGGGAAAATGACGCCCTCTGCCACTGCTGACCATTCTTCTGACAACGCCTGTAGGGTGGATCCTCTGCCTGCCTGCTCAGTGCCATTAGTACAGTGTCAGTGCTTTTTATTAGCACTGATCACTGTATTCGTGACACCAAGTCAGTTCCCCCCCAGTGTCAGAATGCCCGCCGCAGTCCTGCCATAAGTCGCTGATCGCCGCCATTACCAGTAAAAATAAAATTTAAAAATCCCAGTATCTATACCGCCATTTGTGCACGCGATAACTTTCACGTAAACCAATTAATTTACACATATTGGGATTTTTTTTTTTTTTTAGCAAAGACACCGAGCAGAATACATTTTGGTATAAATTTGATTTCAAATTTTTTTACTGGACATGTTTAATAGCAAACAGTAAAAAAATATTTTTCTCAAAATTGTCGGTCTTTTTTTTTTTATAGTGCAAAAAAAATAAAATAAAAGCACAGGCGATCAAATACCACCAAAAGAAAACTCTATTTGTGCAGGGAAAAAAAAGGACATAAATTTCATTTGGGTTCAGTATCGCATAACCGCGCAATTGTCAGTTGAAGTAGCGCAGCGCTGTAACTCAAAAAATGGCCTGGTCAGGAAAGGGAGGGGGGGGGTGAAATCCTCTGGAGGGGGAGGGGTTAAGGCAAAGTGGCACTTTGCTTTTGGACTGAAATACTGCTATTGTGGTCTCAAAGAGGTCAGTGGGCTTTTGTTTGCACCTTCCGGATTTGTATTCCCACACAAGTCTATCCTGCTTGAAGCCGGTCACATGGAGGTTGAATGCTCCCGTCAATGGATTCTGCATCTGCCGAGAAGCATCTCAATCTGGTGTCAAGATGAAACTCTCCCTCAGTGTTATCGTATTTAAGACGTAAAGCGCAAAAAAAAGTTAAAAAAAGCGTATGGAAACCTAAATCACTAAAACTTCATATACTGTATTTTTTGCTCCATAAGACTCACTTTTTCCCCCCAAAAAAAGGGGGGAAAATGTCAGTGCGTCTTATGGAGTGAATATGGAGAGGCCGGTCCGGTATTTCCACCGCCGCGTCAGAATACCGGGCCGGACACTGAGCTCTTCTCTGCAGCAGAACCTTACCCGTTCCTCGGTCCAGCGCTGCGCAGTCTTCCTGCACCGGCTTCTATACTGTGGGCACCCGGCTGTGACAGCCGGGTGCCCAGTGCGCATGCGCGAGAAGTGCTGCGCTTTTTGAATGGTGCGGCGTCTTCTGGGACACCAGCCGGGTGCCCACACTAAAGGGAGGACAACTCTGCGGAAGTGGGAGTGGGTACCTGTCAAATTCAGGTACCTGGTCGTCCCCTGTACCGTGGCCGCAGTCTCTGGTCGTCCCCTGTACCCTGTCCGCAGTCTCCGGTCGTCTCCTGTACCGCCCCCGCAGTCTCCGGTCGTCTCCTGTACCGTCCCCGCAGTCTCCTGTACCGTCCCCGCAGTCTCCGGTCATCTCCTGTACCGTCCCCGCAGTCTCCTGTACCGTCCCCGCAGTCTCCGGTCGTCTCCTGTACCGCCCCCGCAGTCTCCGGTCGTCTCCTGTACCGTCCCCGCAGTCTCCGGTCGTCTCCTGTACCGTCCCCGCAGTCTCCGGTCGTCTCCTGTACCGTCCCCGCAGTCTCCGGTCGTCTCCTGTACCGTGTCCGCAGTCTCCGGTCATCATCTGTACCGTGTCCGCAGTCTCTGGTCATCATCTGTACCGTGTCCGCAGTCTCTGGTCGTCCCCTGTACTATGTCCGCAGTCTCTGGTCATCATCTGTACCGTGTCCGCAGTCTCTGGTCATCATCTGTACCGTGTCCGCAGTCTCTGGTCATCATCTGTACCGTGTCCGCAGTCTCTGGTCATCTCCTGTAACGTGTCCGCAGTCTCCAGTCATCATCTGTACCGTGTCCGCAGTCTCCGGTCATCATCTGTACCGTGTCCGCAGTCTCTGGTCATCTCCTGTACCGTGTCCGCAGTCTCTGGTCATCTCCTGTACCGTGTCCGCAGTCTCTGGTCATCTGTACTGTGTCCGCAGTCTCTGGTCATCTCCTGTACTGTGTCCGCAGTCTCTGGTCATCATCTGTACTGTGTCTGCAGTCTCTGGTCATCCCCTGTACTGTGTCCGCAGTCTCTGATCATCTCCTGTACTGTGTCTGCAGTCTCTGGTCATCCCCTGTACTGTGTCCGCAGTCTCTGGTCATCCCCTGTACTGTGTCCGCAGTCTCTGGTCATCTCCTGTACTGTGTCCGCAGTCTCTGATCATCTCCTGTACTGTGTCCGCAGTCTCTGGTCATCTCCTGTACTGTGTCCGCAGTCTCTGGTCATCATCTGTACTATGTCTGCAGTCCATTGGTTCAGAATATTTTTTCTTGTTTTCCGCCTCTAAAATCTAGGTGCGTCTTATGGAGCGAAAAATACGGTAATCTTTTGCATGTTAATGTCTTTTCAAAATCCATTCTATTTTTAAATTTGCAGCTTTTGCTAAAATATTCCCCGGTGATCCCGCCACAAAGGTCTTTGTTTAGGTTCTTCCTGTCATAGGGTGTTGCTCTATCATTGTCTCCCAATTTTGCTGCTGTTGTGACTCTGTCTACATAGACTACCCACATGGAAAAAAAATATATTTGAAATATATTTTAAAAATATTTTTCCCAAATATATTGACATATATTTGAAATGCTACAATTTTGGACATTCAATATATTGCAATAAATATATACACATACATACTGTACATATATCCATACACACATACAGTGCATGTTGAAATGTTTTTATTACAAAATATATAAAACATTTTTAAAAATACATTTTCAAATATACTGTATGTCTTTAAAAATACAAATCTACATTTTTGGAATGCATTTACAAGTATATGTTAAAATGACTTTGTGTTACAAAAATCTGAAGAATATATTTAAAAAAATATATATTTTTTTAAATATATTCTTCTGATAAAACAGTTAAATACAAGACAAATAAAATCAAATGGAAAGCATGTCACAAGGGATGCAATGTGGTCCAAGACCCCTGAAGGTAGTCTGGTGGGGGACTGTAGACCTCTGGATAGCTGGTGGCTGACACGTTTCCAGGTTGTACCTCTTCCTCGGAGCCAGTTGAATGAATGGCAATACAGATTACCTATAAGTAGAAAATCCTGAGAAATGTAGAAAAAGGCAGTTTTCAGACAGCCCAGCTCCCAACACCGAGATTTACACTTCTAATATACAGGATCTGTATGCACCGGGGCTCTGGCTTCAAATCCATTTTCTGAAAGTGTTCCTAGAATCTTCCTTCAAATAGTGGAAGAAAAGTTTACATTGTAAGTATATATTTCTTCTACATATTTCCTTCGCTGGACAGATCTACGGTTGTCAGGTACGGCTCCATTCTAGATGGGGAGAACACATCGTCCTCTGTGTGGTGGTACATCTTCGGGGACACCATTGTTCTTCACAACCCTTTTTTCCCATGAAATTCTGAAAATATAAAAATGGCAGAAATACAGCTCAGCAGGTGGCAGAAATATCACTACAGACCCAATAAGACACAAATGTCTCCCTAGCCAAGAAATAGGGTTTACTTTCTGTAAAATCCACTGAGGGACACATAATAATAATAAAATAGTTGGGCTCTACTGCTGCCTACAGGAGGCTTGGACACTGGCAAACAGGAAGATTACAGGCCAGCCCAGGATAACCCCCTCCTACCCAGCATGCCATTGAGCACAAGCTTGAGAAGAGAGAAAATTATTTTTTTGACAATTAAATAAATCCTATTTTCTTTTTTCGTCCATTGAGGGACACAGGAATTCAGAAACAGTTGGGACATCCAAAGGCAGAGGGGTGGACAACGCAGCTGCACACACTAAAAGGCCCACAAGAAACCAGTAGGCACTGTATGCAGCCCAAGAACTGCCTGAAGGACCAACACCCACTGAGTCCCTTATTGGATAGGGAAGTCTGTCAACATGACCAGAGAATCAGCCTGGTGCCCAAGACCAGAATAGAAAGGGTCACCATCTGAGGGCAATGACTCCACATGGAAAGGAAAATCAACCTGAATCAACAAGAAGCTGATCAATCAGAAACCACCAAGACAGGTGGAAAAACAGCCATTTCCCGTGTAGAGAAAAAAAATTACCCACAACCGGATGTGGACCTGTGTGGTCAAAAAGATGATGGGATCAAGGCCCTAAAGAACAGGTTCAATGAACCTAAAGCAGAACAAATCCTGGTGAAAATTCAATGGGATCAAGTCCCTGAAGAACAGGTTCAAGGAACCCAAAGCAGAACAAGTCCTGGTGAAACGACAATGGGATCAAGTCCCTGAAGAACAGATTCAAGGAACCCAAAGCAGAACAAATCCTGGTGAAACAACAATGGGATCAAGTCCCTGAAGAAAGGTTCAAGGAACCCGAAGCAGAACAAGTCCCGGTGAAAAGACAATGGGATCAAGTCCCTGAAGAAAAGGTTCAAGGAACCAAAAGCAGAACAAGTCCTGATGAAAAGAAGGAAAAGGCCCTAGACTTTGCACCCTTCACTGCTATAATCAAGGGACAAAAAAATCTGTGTCAAAAGAATGGTCTAGTCAGACAGCTATCCTTGCTAAGGAAGACTTACCAAGGAGAACCCTGAAGCATCTAGAACACAACAGTCTGCAAGAAGTGTGACATGAATCCTGAGACCACCAGAGAATTCAAGAATTTGATCCCTCAAAGTCAACATGACTGAAGGACTGGGGTCCATGGGAGGCATACTCACAAGGATAGGCAGGAGGGAAGCATTAGACCTTAGCCTCATAAATGGTGAATCCAGTTGAATAAAAGGGACCGGTCTATCCCGGACCTTGACTATGGGTTCAGGAATACTCCAGGCCCTCAGGTTAGACGAAGCATCAGCATCTATGGAGGAACAACAGGAATCTTAGCAGAAAAGCAAAGACATCCGTCTGGAAAGGGCTCTGCAGAAATTTTTACCAGTATGTGATGACTAAAAAATGCCCCAAGTGGAACCCAGTGGCCAGAGGTCACATTCCAGGCTGGCCTTGCAAAGTCCAGGCCCATGGGGTCCATGTATGGCACTCCATAGTCAGGCTGATGGAATGCTAATCTGGATTTCTGCTATGTATAGACCGGCTCAAGCAGCAATATAGTGAGGGATCTTAATTGTAGTTGATGGAAGAAAAAATAGGCTAGCAAAGATTAGACTTTTCTCAGCAGGGCTGGAGAATCACCTTCCTCCTCGGACACCATGTGGAGGAGGGGTTACCCTGGGCTGGCCTATAATTATTTTGTTTGCCATTGTCCGATCCTCCTGGAGGTATATAACCTGACTGTATCTGAATTTCTGTGTCCCTCAATGGATGAGAAAGAAACATTATTAAACTACAGTGACAGGCAGGGGCAGACTGACCATTCGAGCCCTCGGGCACTGCACGAGGGCCCGGGGTCAGTAGGGGGCCCCATGAGATGCCCCTGGTACCTTTCATTGGCTTTTTCATATGCTTTTTTGGGTTTGGGCAAGGATACAGGGTCCCCATGAGTTGTCAGTCCACCCCTGGTGACAGGGCTGTTTGCACCTTAATCAAACTGTTTCCAACTGTCACCTGTACCAACAAAAACTATCCCCCTGTACCCCCCCTGTACCTAGACTTGAACCATAAAACTTGTGTCACATGTATTCCACCTCCAATCCCATCCCAAGATGGCCAACACATCAGAGAGCCCTGAGGTGCTTCAATCAGACCTATACATTGGAACGGACCAATAAAGAGGAACAGGAAAATGGAAATGCCCATCTTTCCTGGAGAAAAAGGAAACTTCGGGCTCCTTCCAGTGCTGCTCACAGGTTTGCTGAAAGGGATGATTAGTCATCCTAACCTCTTATCTCTCCTTCACCTACATTCACATGACCAAATGCTAAAACTTAGAGGTATGCAAGCAACACTAGCCTGACTCAAAAGCAGCAGTTCCTCCAGAAAAAACAAATCTACCTTTGTTACTTTTTATTCATTTTGCCGAGAGTGTTAAAGTGTTCCTGTCATCTAAAAGCATACCTGCTATAAGGAGGGAGAATATACTTACCTTTCCAGCAGCCAAGGTCTTGAAATGCTGCTACTTCGCTTCTTCCCTACAAATATGTAACCAGCAGGACGGGTTGAATACCTGTTTCCCCTGCTGGATGCTTTGGTTCCTTCTGCCCAGCTCATACATCTTGCAGTGACTTACAAGCCAGCTGGAGGAACCACAGCGTGTGGCAGAGGAGTGGGTGGAATGCATGCAGCAGCCAAGAAGCACTGACCGGCGGGATTTCAAGACAAGGCCTTCCGGAAATGTATTATTATTATTATACAGGATTTATATAACGCCAACAGTTTGCTCAGCACTTTACAATATAACGGGAGACAATACAGCAACAATACAAGAGGGTTAGGAGGGCCCTGATCCTGGGAGCTTACAATCTAAGAGGGAGGGGCTAGTGGTAGAAAAGGTAAAAACTGTGGGGGATGGACTGGTAGGAGGAATATTGGATTCTGTTATTAGCTGAGGGCAGGATAGGCTTCCCTGAAGAGATCGGTTTTCAGAGATCACCTAAAAGTGAGCAGAGTAGGCGATAGTCTGATAAATTGGGGAAGAGAGTTCCAGAGGATGGGGGAAGCTCTGGAGAAGTCCTGGAGATGAGCATGGGAGGAGGAGACAAGGGAGCTAGGAAAGTTATATATATTCCCTCTCTTTTAGCAGATACACTTTATTGTAGAAGTAAGCCTCAGCTGACAGGGTCACTTTAAAGGAGAAGTTCGTGTTTCAACAAAAAATAATAAATTCACTTTTTTTTTTTGCAGGTAAAACTAATGTGCATTTATTATATTTTGTTGTAGGAGCCTGGGAAAGCATTGCACCAGCGATCATCAGATCGTTGGTGCCATGCAGGTCTTCTGCAGGTTGTCGGTGTAGTCTCCAAGTAAATTTAAACAAACACTTGTACTCAGAATCTAAACAGCACAAATGAATAGAGGAGCACATTTGAAGGCAATAATAATAATATGATATATATGGAGAAATGCAGCGTTAATTATACAATGTTCTTCTAGCACTACAAATGTGATAAAGTCCATATATCTCCCACATGGATAGAAGTAGGAGCAGAAGAGGAAAAATCTGATCCAAATAGCCGTCACCATCCACCCAAATAAAGGTTCGACCGCACAAAAAGTCGGGCAACATGAGCGATATGATATATCCTCAGATGCAGCAGCAATGGATCGTCAATAGAAATCCCCTCTAATCCAATGAGTAGATTCTCCAACTTCAGTAAAACTCCAATTGGTAAAATCTCCCATCAAGTGGGAAAGGAGCGCATCAAGAAGAAAGGCAACTCAGTGTAGTATTTAAACTCAAAAGCAATCAATTTATTTAAGTTCCACGTACTTGAATGAATAAACCAACCAGCATGGTGCAAACAGAATGTTTCCAACCAACAAGATGGCCGCTGTCCCTCTAGAGCACGATGACGTCACGACGTGGCTCCACCCAACGCACTTCATCATCAAAAAAGTCAGGGGAGTGGCAATGCATCGCTGCCTATAAATAGAGCTTGGAAGGACACGCCCCCTAATTGAGATGCGCTCCAGATAACCAGAAGACACACCAAGAGTGGGGAGTACAAGAACAAATGGGCCTCAGAGGAACCTCCCACTCCTTGGAATGCGCTCCAAAGACAGGAACAAGCCTCAATAGGAAGGATCACCAACCAGGAGGGATCACACAGCAACCCCCCCTCATTATAAGTGGTACACTCACAACGGGTCTCGATTCATTTATTAAAAGGTATATAAAACAAAAAGAGCCTAAATCCCTCATCAATAAAACTGAGCTAATAATATATTAATATATAACAACTTCAAATAAATAAAAAATGAATCAACTGTAATAAAGGGACAGAGCCATCTTGTGGTGACAAAACAGATTACAATACAACTTAAAAATTAAAATAAAAATTTAAAATAAATGCACTAAACCTCAACTATTAATAAAAGCATTTACATCGCACTCAATGTTGAGGCCAAAATGGAACACAGGTTTTAAGGGAACAAATCCATAAGGTCTCCAGTTTGGAGATTTCTCGTCTGGATTTTTATTATGGTATTTGGCATAATGCTTTGAATGGCTATGATTGAGAAAACCCCTACAAATGTTCCTGATGTGTTCAACCAACCTGGTGCGCAACAGGCGTACTGTTTGACCCACATATTGTAACCCACATGGGCATCAAATTAAATAGACCACATTCTTAGTGGAACATGTCATGAAGTGTCCAATATTATAAGTTTTAGAAGTACAACCAGAATGAAAGGTAGTAAACTTCCGGAGCTTCTGAGCATTGATATAACAAGCTCAACATTTCCTACATGGATAATACCCCTTCATATGCTGAAAGAATAGAGGTTTGCTTTTTTTTTTAGGAGGATCCAAAACATTAGGGGCTACATCAGGGGCGGACTGACCATTTGGAAACTCGAGCACTGCCCGAGGGCCCGGGGTCAGTAGGGGGCCCCATGAGATGCCCCTGGTACCTTTTTCATAGGCTTTTTTGAGTTTGGGCAAGGATACAGGAGCCCCATGATCCCCTATTGCCTGGGGGCCCCATGAGTTGTCAGTGTGCCCCTGGGCTACACTCAATCTAAGTGGTGGGACACCTCTAAACACAATGGCAGGAGTTTCTGGTAAAAGTGGACCCAACAATTTAACATTTTTATCACCCCCCCCAGTGTTTGCAGACAATATTTTTTACTGCATAGTGTTGAGCAGGGGCGGACTGACAACTCATGGGGCCCCCGGGCAATAAGGGATCATGGGGCCCCTGTGTCTTCTTCCACACTCAAATCACACCCAAAAAAGCCTATGAAAAAGGTACCAGGGGCATCTCATGGGGCCCCCTACTGACCCCGGGCCCTCGGGCAGTGGCCGAGTTGCCGAATGGTCAGTCCGCCCCTGTTGTTGATTAGAATATGTAGTAAAAAAAACTGCATGATTAAAGGAGGAATTGGCCTCAACTGGTTGTTTCGGTCTTAACATATCCTCTCGTGGAGTAACATCAACTTGAAGCAAAGCCTCCTCCAAGGC
Organism: Staurois parvus; assembly: GCF_062004578.1. Taxonomy (NCBI): domain Eukaryota; kingdom Metazoa; phylum Chordata; class Amphibia; order Anura; family Ranidae; genus Staurois; species Staurois parvus. Next base: position 32,669 of record NW_028321162.1, read on the forward strand.
CTCCAATTTATAGCCCCCATCTAGAAAGCGTGGTTTCCAGATATCGTACTGCTCATGTTGACTGACATTTTGTGCGGTCAAACTTCCCAGTAAGAGGCCAATTTGTTTGGGTGGATGGTGACGGCTATTTGGATCAAATTTTTCCTCTTATGCACCGACTTCTATCCATGTGGGAGATATATGGACTTTATCACATTTATAGTGCCATTGTATAATTATCGCTGCATTTATCCATATATATCCTGTCAGGGTAGTCTGCCTGCTCGTGCCTTGTACAGTACGGAGCAGGCAGACTACTCTGACAGGATGAATCTATGAACTACCACAACACTCAACAGTGCCGCGATAGTGCCTTGTCGGCTTGCAGTCCTCATCTGCAAAGGCTGTCAGATCTCCAGTTTCCCATTCACAGATCTCTAAGAATGAATGATGAGGCAACATTTAAAAAAAAAAAAAACCACAGGGGATCGAGGGGGAGGGGGATTAACATGTTACACCCTGAATATAGGTGTAATATGTACAGTCAGGTCCATAAATATTGGGACATGGACACAATTCTAACATTTTTGGCTCTATACACCACAATGGATTTGAAATGAAATGAACAAGATGTGCTTTAACTGCAGACTGTCAGCTTTAATTTGAGGGTATTTACATCCAAATCAGGTGAACGGTGTAGGAATGACAACAGTTTGCATATGTGCCTCCCACTTGTTAAGGGACCAAAAGTAATGGGACAGAATAATAATCATAAATCAAACTTTCACTTTTTAATACTTGGTTACAAATCCTTTGCAGTCAATGACAGCCTGAAGTGTGGAACGCATAGACATCCCCAGACGCTGGGTGTCATCCCTGGTGATGCTCTGCCAGGCCTCTACTGCAACTGTCTTCAGTTCCTGCTTGTTCTTGGGGCATTTTCCCTTCAGTTTTGTCTTCAGCAAGTGAAATGCTCAATCGGATTCAGGTCAGGTGATGGACTTGGCCATTGCATAACATTCCACTTCTTTCCCTTAAAAAACTCTTTGGTTGCTTTTGCAGTCTGCTTTGGGTCATTGTCCATCTGCACTGTGAAGCGTCCAATGAGTTGTGAAGCATTTGGCTGAATATGAGCCGATAATATTCCCGAAACACTTCACAATTCATCCGGCTGCTTCTGTCAGCAGTCACATCATCAATAAATACAAGAGAAGCAGTTCCATTGGCAGCCATACATGCCCACGCCATGACACTACCACCACCATGATCACTGATGAGGTGGTATGCTGAGGACCATGAGCAGTTCCTTCTCCATACTCTTCTCTTCCCATCACTCTGGTACAAGTTGATGTCGGTCTCATCTGTCCATAGGATGTTGTTCCAGAACTGTGAAGGCTTTTTTACATGTCGTTTGGCAAACTCTAATCTGGCCTTCCTGTGTTTGAGGCTCACCAATGGTTTCCATCTTGTGGTGAACCCTCTGTATTCACTCTGGTGAAGTCTTCTCTTGATTGGTGACTTTGACACACATACACCTACCTCCTGGAGAGTGTTCTTGATCCGGCCAACTGTTGTGAAGGGTGTTTTCTTCACCAGGGAAAGAATTCTTCGCTCATCCACCACAGTTGTTTTCCGTGGTCTTCCGGGTCTTTTGGTGTTGCTGAGCTCACCGGTGCGTTCCTTCTTTTTAAGAATGTTCCAAACAGTTGTTTTGGCCACGCCTAATGTTTTTGCTATCTCTCTGATGGGTTTGTTTTGTTTTTTTCAGCCTAATGATGGCTTCACTGATAGTGACAGCTCTTTGGATCTCATCTTGAGAGTTGACAGCAACAGATTCCAAATGCAAATCGCACACTTGAAATGAACTCTGGACCTTTTATCTGCTCATTGTAATTGGGATAATGAGGGAATAACACACACCTGGCCATGGAACAGCTGAGAAGCCAATTGTCCCATTACTTTTGGTCCCTTAACAAGTGGGAGGCACATATGCAAACTGTTGTAATTCCTACACCGTTCACCTGATTTGGATGTAAATACCCTCAAAGTAAAGCTGACAGTCTGCAGTTAAAGCACATCTTGTTTGTTTCATTTCAAATCCATTGTGGTGGTGTATAGAGCCAAAAATGTTAGAATTGTGTCCATGTCCCAATATTTATGGACCTGACTGTATGTAGCATGTTATGACAGGTGAACTTATCCTTCTACATAGTTTTTTTTTTGTTCACATTTCAGTATAGGTTCACAATGAATCGACAGGCTCTTTGTAGGTAACTGTCACTCACCTGATATACAATGTAGATGATGATCACCAATCCAACGGGCAGTGCTGCAGCAACAAGAGGAACCCGGACTCTTCCATTAACTGAACCAGAATCTGTCAGAAACCAAATGCAACGCATAGTAAATATACAACCGAGGAGTTCTATCACTTTGTGAAAATGACATCATCTAATCTAGTCATCGATGTGATTTATTTTATATAAACCATCACACTGATCTGTGGTATCCCCGATGCAGAACAGGAACAAAACATGAAACAATGTTACTATCCTGTGTCACCCTCCCACTATGACCTCCCAGAGAAGAGACAGGATGACCCCGATCTATAACACCCCAATACATGGAATATAACATGACCCCCCCCATAGTCACCAATACCTTCTGCTTCCAGCATTCTGATGAACATTATATCATTGATCGGCCGGTATTCCCGGATCTCCTCACTGACCGGGTTGGTGATCCTGACCCGGAATCTCCTGTCGGCGTCGTCTCTCTGCACACTGGGGATAATCAGCGTCCTATTGTCATCTATCAGCCGGTATCTTTCAGGGAGGGGCTCCCCGTCCACCTCCCAGGTCACAGCGCTCTCTTCTCCAGAGAACTGGACGCTCACCGCCATGTCCTCACCCAGCCGGCTGCCATTACTGGTGATGTTGGAGATGAGAACTGGATCTGGAATGATCAGAAGGACAGTCACCATCAGTCATTGGTCACCAGCACAGAGCCAAATACAGGGAACAGAGTGCTAGCTCTTGTACACACACTGATTAGGCATGTGATCTGCCCTCCCCCTACATATAATCCCAGTGTTACTGCTCTCTGCAGAAGGAGTGTATTACTTCATAGATACATAGTTAGTCTGGCTGAAAAAAAAGACAAAAAAGTCCATCCAGTTCAACCACAGAAAAAAACAAAAAGTTATAATCCTATATCCACAGTTGATCCAGAGGAAGGCAAAAAACCCAGCAAAGTAGGGAAGGAAAGTGAGCTGCAGTACAGCGGCATCACTCCTCCAGGGCACTTCCCTTGCATCTCTGCAGGGTGCTTCAGGTCCACAACGCTGTGACTGTCAGCAATGATTCTTTCAAACTTCCTCCACTTCAGTGCCGATCACACTGCAGCCACAAACAGACCTCAGATTTTGCAGCAATCCTGCAGCTCAGAGAGGAGGGAGACCCCCTCCTTAGCCAGGATGTCCAACACAACAAACACTATTCTCCTGCGCTGGGAAAGGACTCAGTAGACCCAATAGGAATGTTCTGGAATTGTCTGGAATATGCACTGCTTGCTGCCCTGAACAGACCGGGATGGTCCAAATACACTGGATACAAATGGAGAAACAGAAAAAGGGCGCACCGACCTAGTGCATTATCGTTTAAAATATTTAATGAAGAAACAAAAGTAAGTATCATACTCACAATGGACATAAAAACACAGGCATGTCAAACTGAACAAGATGTATGATCCAAGCAACATCTGAGTCCATACGATGCAACCCTGGATGACCAACTGGCTAACGCGTTTCGAGGACACAACCTCTTCCTCAGAGCCAACACTACAGGAGTCTGCACTTCTCCTTATATAAGTTACTAAATGATAACAAAAGGGCCGTATCAGAACCACCCGAAGGCGGAGCCTGACATCACATGACCCGTTAGCATCAAAGTAGAACAAAAAAAAAAATTTTTTTAAAATAATAATTAAATAATGATTGTGAACTATATTAGAAAAACATAAAATAAATGTGTAAACACAGGAAGATCATAGGTGGTAGAAGATGGAAAAAAATTATAGATAGATATATATGGGAGGGATAGATAGATAACGGACAAGACGGACGGGACGGACGAGACGGACGGACGAGACGGACGGGACGGACAAGACGGACGGGACGGACAAGACGGACGGACGGGACGGACAAGACGGACGGACGAGACGGACGAGACGGACGGGACGGACGAGACGGACGGGACGGACGAGACGGACGGGACGGACAAGACGGACGGGACGGACAAGACGGACAAGACGGACGGGACGGACAAGACGGACAAGACGGACGGGACGGACAAGACGGACGGACGGGACGGACAAGACGGACGGACGGGACGGACAAGACGGACGGACATGACGGACATGACGGACGGGACGGACGAGACGGACGGGACGGACGAGACGGACGGGACGGACGGGACGGACGGGACGGACGAGACGGACGGGACGGACGAGACGGACGGGACGGACGAGACGGACGGGACGGACGAGACGGACGGGACGGACGGGACGGACAAGACGGGTCTGGGGGGGGGGGGGCTGGTCCAGGTTTCTGGAGATCTCTTGTTTGAGTAAATTAACCAAAACTTGTTTTTTTACAGCTTTAGAACATCAAAAATTTTAATTAAAAAGAGCAACATTATTGCCCTCCAGAGGATTCCCCTCCCCCCCCCCCTTCATGACCGGCCATTTTTTGTGTTACAGCGTTGCGTTACTTTAACTGACAATTGCGCGGTCATGCAACACTGTCCATAAATGAAATTGATGTCCTTTTTTCCCCCCACAAATAGAGATTTCTTTTGGTTGTATTTGATCACCTCTGCATTTATTTTCCACGCTACAAACAAAAAAGCCCGACAATTCTGAAAGGGAAAAACATTTTTTTTTAACCTTTTGCTATAAAACATATCCAGTAAAAAAAAAAAAAAAAAAATCTAATTTTGTCATAAATTTAGGCCAAAATGTATTTCGGTCTTTACTAAAAAGAAATCCAAATGCGAAAAAATTAATTGGTTTACGTGAAACTTATAGCGTTTACAAAATGGTGATATATATATATATATATATATATATATATATATATATATATATACACACACACTGGGATTTTTTATTTATTTTATACTAGTAATGGTGGTGATCAGCGACTTATAGCGGGACTGCGGCTGGCATTCTGACACTGGGGGGGGGGGGGGGGAAACTATCTTGGTGTCACTGACATCCCCAGTGACACCAATACAGTGATCAGTGCTAATAAAAAGCACCAACACTGTACTAATGGCACTGGGCAGGAAGGGGTTAACATGAGGGGCGATCAAAGGGTTAAATTGATGATAAAATTTGATTCTTTACATTTTTTTTACTGGACATGTTCTATAGCAAAAAGTCAAAAATATTGTTTTTTTTTTTCTCAAATTTTTTGTTTATAGAGCAAAAAAATAAAAAACACACAGAGGCAATCAAATACCACAGAAAGAAAGCTGTGAGGTGGTGGGGGAAAGGACGTAAATTTCATTTGGGTGCGGCGTTGCATGACAGCGCAATTGTCAGTTAAAGTAATGCAGTGCTGTATGGCAAAAAATGACCGGGTCAGGAAAGGGGAAGGGGGTAAAAAAAAAAAAAACACGTGTGCAAAAATGAAACATTTGCTGTAGTAGATAAGGGGTTAAAAAGGTAACCCGGCAATGTGGAATCACGTGAAGACACGCCCCCCCAAATCTTCATCTCCAGGAAGGTTTCTATTTATTTCCTGTAAAAGATAATTGATACATTGTGTCTCAGCGAACACCGTTTTTCCTGCAGCTGGCGCGACTTTTGCGGCCCTGTCCTCTAGGGAGGGGTGGTCGGATGTCGGAGAAATGGAAGTGAACGGGGACGGAGAAAAGGAGCCGGGACGGGGGCGGAGAAAAAGGCGGGGACTGAGAAAACCAGAGACGGGACGGGGGCGGAGAAAAAGGCGGGGACTGAGAAAAACAGAGACGGGGGCGGAGAAAAAGGCGGGGACTGAGAAAAACAGAGATGGAATAGCCACCGAAACCGTAGCTTCCCGAATCATGACTCTCTCGCTGGCCGCTCTTGTGTATGGAGGTGAGTGCACATTCCGAGTGCAGCGTGTGACCCCCGGGGGTGGGGGGGACGGGGACACCGAAGGAGCAGAGGAACAGTTGTACAGAGATGTGCGCAGCCTGAACTCCTCTGTATCGGGGTCACCATACACCTTACAATCAGACCTTCGATGATTGCCTCGTTCACATGGGACGCAGTAAAGTGACCACCTATACGAGAGGCGTGTTTACTGAAAAAACTGAAGATAGAAGCTGATTGGTCGCCATGCACAGCTACTACAAATACTACAAATTCTGTCTGCTCCAGTTTTAGTAATTTCCCCCACCCGATAGTAACCAATCAGATTTCTCAGATCACTTGTAGCACAAAGATCCTAGAATTATACCTTTGTAAAGATCCAACATCCGGGGACAAGTCTGATCGCCACCATCTGTACGATCCTTAAAGTCGGTGCTGCAATTCCCTCCTTCCTCCATGGGGTGGCAGTATAGACCGCTCCGGGCATTGGAAGTCAGTACTGTAATTCCCTCTTTCCGCCATGGGGTGGCAGCACATACACAGCTCCGTGGAAGGAAAATCCGCCGCTACTGCAATTCCCTCTTTCCGCCATGGGGTGGCGCCACATACACACAGCTCCGGGGAAGGAAAGTCAGCTGCTGCTGCAATTCCCTCTTTCCGCCATGGGGTGGCAGCACATACACACAGCTCCGGGGAATGAAATCAGTTGGTTGTTCTGGTGTGTCTTCTCTCTGGTTTCGGATGAAATCCTCCCGACACTCCGCTCTTCTTATCCGCCACCTCCGCTAACCGACCGTTCAGACCCCGGCCCCTCTCTGCGCTCCGACACACGATACGGTGCCCGCGCTCTGTACATTGGTTCCCTTCCAACTGCTCCCGTACGCTCAACCAATCGGCACGCTGCATGCCCGTCCAGCCCTATGAGCCGTGTGCAGCGGTGGGCGTGGTCACATAAATGTCTCCGTGTTCTGATTGGCTGTATACGGTGTTAGTAGTTATGTAGAAAATGACAAAATATTATGTTTTACAGGAAATAAATAGAAACCTTCCGAGCGGTGAATGGGGGGCGTGTCATCACGTGATTCCACATTGCCGGGTTTACCTTTTTAACCCCTTATCTACTACAGCAAAATATCTCATTTTTGCACACGTGCTTTTTTTTTAACCCCCTCCTGAGGATTTCCCCCCCTTCCTGACCCGAACATTTTGTGCCATATGGCTCTGCGTTACTTTACTAACAATTGCGCTGTCATGCACCGCTGCACCCAAATTAAATTTGTTTTTTTTCCCTCAGAAATTGAGCTTTCTTTTGGTGGTATTTGATTGCCTGTGCGATTTTTTTTTTTTTTTTTTTTCTGTACTTGTCTGTTAAT
>NW_028321163.1:0-47129 GCF_062004578.1 Staurois parvus
TGAGAGGAGGAGGAGGGGGGGGCAGAGTGAGAGGAGGAGGAGGGGGGGCAGAGTGAGAGGAGGAGGAGGGGGGGGGCAGAGTGAGAGGAGGAGGAGGGGGGGCAGAGTGAGAGGAGGAGGAGGGGGGGGCAGAGAGAGAGGAGGAGGGAGGGGGGGCAGAGTGAGAGGAGGAGGGGGGGGGGCAGAGTGAGAGAGGAGGAGGGGGGGGCAGAGTGAGAGGAGGAGGAGGGGGGGGCAGAGTGAGAGGGAGGAGGAGGGGCAGAGAGAGAGGGGGGGGGGGCAGAGAGAGAGGAGGGGGGGCAGAGAGGAGGAGGGGGGATTCATTGCTCTGACTGTCGCTGTGCGTCGGACTTACTTCATGGATAAGGCATTTGTCGATGAGCTGCAGGTAGGAGCTGATGTTCTCTTCATCCGGCCTGGAGACCAGGAGCTGCGTACCAGACTGGAATGAAGGAAAGGGACACACTGGAAATGGGATAAATGGTCCGTCTCCAATGACAACAATGGCTACATGCTGAGAAAATCGCCCCATTCCTCTTAACCAATAAGGTGTGCCGAGCCCAATGAGAGAGAAGGAGGAGAAGTATCACATTCTCATGCAGACAATTATTTCTGGATAACAAATACTTCTGTCAGACATTTATTTGGGGTCCACACGGAACCGCCATCGCCTCAGGGAGAGGAAAACTTTCTGCAAGTACAGATGCTCCGCCCTTCTAGCCGAGGACAGAACTCCGCCCCTGAGGTGCGTGGGAACAGCCCCTGCCAGAGATGACCTCAGCTGACCTCTTCTACACGGCCATGCTAACATGATGACCATTGGGATACCAGGCAGTAACACCCCTTCATTGCCAGGCCATTGTGCAGCGCTGATACTTTGTCATGTAACACTGTAACCAAATAGATTTATAGAATGATTGTACAACAGATTCGAGATTTCTTTTGGTGGCTTTTTAATACTGAAAATATTTTATCTGAAATGTATTAGTATATTAAAAAAGGAAAAAAATTACCCCATTTGAAAATTGGATAACTGGAAGCCAAGCCCTCCTGGGCGGTGACTCCCCCCCGACGCGGAGCCCTCGTGGCCGACTACACCTGCCCCCCCAACACCGAAACCTCGTGGGCGACTACACCCCCCGACGCCCGGACCCTCGTGGGCGACTACACCCCCCGACGCCCGGACCCTCGTGGGCAACTACACCCCCCGACGCCCGGACCTCGTGGGCGACTACATCCTCCCCCCCCCCCCCCCCCGACGCCGAGCCCTCGGGGGCGACTACATCCCGGATGCAAGAAAGCAAAAAACATAAAACATGACAAAAATGGTGACATAATCAGCAACGCTCAGCGCATTTCGCAGGCCATACTTTACCCATGACCCGGGTGAACTGGCCCGGAAGGTCGCCCTCTGGTAATGGTATGCTCCCACTCTCCCCCTCACAGTTGCCCATGTGATGCTGCTGCATGCCGCCGGAGGCGGAGTCTTTGTTCTCCGACCGCTGACCCTCTAACGGCAGCTGCGACTCGGATCCGGCTGTGTCTTCTGTATTGTTGATCTTGGAGGAGTACACTTTGATGGGAGTCAGGATCATTGGTGCAGCTCCTGCAGGGGCCCCCGAAGATTCCCTCCTTCTAGGATGTCCTGAGGGACAAAGAGAACCAATCAGAGGCTGGACTGAAAGTGGGGGCCAAGCTCTACCGCGGACGCAGCATTTAGCATCAAGTTATACACAGTGATCTCCCCCTTTGTAACTTTTTAGAAAGAGGAGAAGGCATTTCCTCAGTCTCCTTCTCCAGTGGATCAAAGTTACAATGTACAGTTTGATCACTGGGAGAGGGAGACTGAGGAAATGCTTCCTCCTGCCTGCAGCAGACTGATGACATCATCTCAGCCTAGGCACAGTCCTGGACTGGAGTCCAAGGGTGGCTCTCTCATTTTTATGACAATGGCCAGGAACGGGTTTATTCAGATCTTAGTGCTACTGACTGAGCGGTGTATTTCAGGTTTGGCGACATGCCTGGGCTCCTCGGGGGGGGGGGGGTTGGGTAGTGGGAGGGGGGCACTCACCCTCTCCAATGACTTCAGGGAGTATGTGTCTCTCTTCAGCTTCTGGATGCTGATCACGATTTTGTGGCGGGCTCCTTTGGTGACATTCTGGATGGAGACAAGGCAGAGGCTGTTAGTTGCACAGAACACGGCATTGCATGGGCTCTACACGCATGTACGTGACCAGAACCACAATGCGGCAGAAAATCCATTGGAAACGGCTTTATTACATTTAGGATTAATTGTTATAGTGTGGGATTCCCAAAAAAATGCAGAAACCTTCTTCCCCCTTCATCCGGGACCAGACGTGTGGTAGCATTGACATACAGGGCAGGCGTGGCATACGGGGTCAAAACGCAGCACACGCGACATACACGGCACACGCGGTTTGCATCTCTCCATCAGCCTGTGACATCACAAGCAGACACACCCACTAGCAGGGCTGGGCCAAGGCAAAGGCAAAGAGGCACCAACCCTGGACACTAGGGGGCGCAACTAGGGTGGAAGCCTTCCCTGCCCCGCCCTCACCCGGCTATCACTGTGCAGGACTGGGAAGGGGGGGGGGGGGTTGGGTCAAACTGCGTTCATTCTCTGAGCCTTTTCTCTACAATAGAGCCAAATGGGGTGGGGTGGGGTGGGGGGGGGGGGTGGGGGTGCACCATATCCACTTTGGGATCCAGAGGCTCTTAACTTGTTTCTGCCTATTGGTGCAGGTAGGACCCCACAACAGGGGGCCGTGTCCCCCACCAGCTCAACCAATTTCAGCCAAATGATTGACTCATGAGAAGCAGCGACAGGACAGGCATGGGGGGGGGGGGGGGGGGGGAACGGTGGACCCAGAATATATAGGCAAGAAGAGGAAAGTCCCGCTCCCTGCTAGTGGGGTGTCCCCGGAGTTGTCTGGAGACCGGCGGTCATGTCTTTGGGATCCATTTCATTTATGGCGACTGTCCAGTATTGGTTGGAATTCACTGTCACCAATCAAGCCCCGATGAAGTGGAGCGTTGAGCCCCCGGAACACGTTGGCTTTTGGACCTTTTCCCATTAAACTCCAAATTTGCGCCCCCGCCCAGAAATGCAAAGCACATACATAGACACACACACACACACACACATACATAGACACACACACATACACACATAGACACACACACAGACATAGACACACACACATAGACACACACACAGACACACACATACATAGACACACACACACATAGACACACACACAGACACACACATACATAGACACACACACAGACACACATACATAGACACACACACATAGACACACACACACACACATACATAGACACACACACAGACACACACACACACACATAGACACACACACATACATAGACACACACATACATAGACACACACATACATAGACACACACATACATAGACACACATACATAGACACACACACATAGACACACACACATAGACACACACACATAGACACACACACATAGACACACACATAGACACACACACATAGACACACACACACACACACATACATAGACACACACACAGACACACACATACATAGACACACACACAGACACACACATACATAGACACACACACAGACACACACATACATAGACACACACACACACACACACACATAGACACACACACACACACACACACACACACACACACACACACACATACATAGACACACACACACACACACACACACACATACATAGACACACACACACACACACACACACATACATAGACACACACACACACACACACGTGATTTTGAACAGCCCTGCCACCCTGTAGCTGTACTTCTGCAGTTAAATCCGAGTACTGGGAACACTGAAATGTACGGGAATTGTAATGTGGGGGGGGAACTAACCCCTTCAAAAAGGAGCCCAAATCTCTATAATGTGACACAACAGTCATCGACCGCGCAGTCCTTGCGCACAAGTCAGGACCATCATGGAGATGGACGGGTGTGCGGGTGGGGGATGGTCACGGTACCTGAGCTTCCAGCTGACACTCATTCAGGGACATCATCTCCTCGTACGTCATCTGGGAGAACAAGGCTGCGTACTTGTGCAAGCGGAGACTTTTAAGCCACGCCGGGACATCTGTCAACAGGAAGACAATGTGAGATCATAAATTAAGAAAAAAAAAAATTATAAATACATTTTCTTCAGGGTATTATGGGGGATACTTGAAGGATCTTGTCTTTAGGTTGGCTCCACAGAGGTACAATAATAGTATAGAAACATCATGATATCCACTACCCATGAGCCCTGAGGAATTCTGACGAAACGCGTAGGACATGATCTAGTAAAGTCATTACATTTGGACCTCTGCCTGTCGTGATTCAGCTTGCGCTTCAATATGAGTGGGGTCCCCCCAGAGCACGGGGACATACAGCAATGTCAGTGGGAGCTTTCATTGGTTATACATCTAATCCTAGATTGTAAGCTCCAAAGAGCAGGGCCCTCGATCCCCTCATGTATCACATTGTATTGTATTGTTCTGTCACATGTTCTGTCCCCTCTGTAATGTACAGCGCTGAGCAAACTATTGGAGCTTTATAAATACTGTATAATAATAATAATAATACATTTTAATATATTTGACTATTCAATATTCAGTCTTTTTGCAACATTTCATTACAGATCAGGGGGAGGAGATTAAAATTACGGAGGTCCGGGCAGCAACATTTTCTTTCAGTAGAGGTTGGAATCTCATGTTTGTGTTGTTACTGCCCCCCTTCGAATCAGTTCCCCCCCCCCCTTCCATCACAGTGCAGTCCTTTACAACACATCTCCCTTTACAAAACAGTGCCCCCCTTTTACATCACAGTCCCACCCACCTTTCCATTACAGTCCCAATCTTTAAATTTCAGTTACCCCCCCTCCTTGCAACGTTGTCCCCCATCTTTACATCACAGTCCCCCCCCCCATTTACATCATAGCTCCCCCATTTACACCACAGTTCCCCCTCCCCATTTACATCACAGCCCCCCCCCCCATTTACATCACAGTTCCACCTCCCTACTTACATCACAGTCCCCCCATTTACACCACAGTTCCCTCCCCATGTACACCACAGTCCCCCCATTTACACCACAGTTCCCTCCCCATTTACACCACAGTTCCCTCCCCATTAACATCACAGTCCCCCCCTCCCTACTTACATCACAGTCCCCCCATTTACATCACAGCCCCCTCCCCCCCCTCCATTTACATCACAGTTCCCCCTTTAAAAGACAACACCCTTCACATAAAAAGTCCCCCCCTTTTACAAGAGAGTGTTACCCCTCAACACTATAGCACCTCTTTCATATCGCAGCCCCCCCTTTTCCCCTTTTTTATATCACATCCCCCATCGACATCACAGCCCCAGCCACCTCACAGTCCCCTCTTGTACAGTGCCGCCCCCCCCTTTTTATATTCTAGCAATGCCCCTTTATATCACAGCGCCCCGGTTACATCTCAGTGCCCCCCTTTACATAGCGGCCCACCTGATCAGCACAGCTCCCCCTCCTTTACATCCGTTCGCTCATCCCTCCAATTCCTATCGGACTTTCTTAGCAGAGAGCGGGAGGTGCTTTCGGTCTGGATGGAGGGCGGAGCTTCCGCACTTCTGCCAACATGTGGGTGATTGGTTGCTAGGACTGCGCCATGTCGTAGCAACCAACCAGCCGCTTGTTAACTTAAGTGGAGCACCTCCCACCCTCCGTGCAGACCGTTCGCACCTCCCGCCCTCCATGCAGACCGTTCGCACCTCCCGCCCTCCATGCAGCCCGTTCGCACCTCCCGCCCTCCATGCAGCCCGTTCGCACCTCCCGCCCTCCATGCAGCCCGTTCGCACCTCCCGCCCTCCATGCAGCCCGTTCGCACCTCCCGCCCTCTACCCTACTGTGAGGATGACAGCAGAATCAGCGTCAGGAAGAAAAGAGGACACATACACGCAACTAAATGGTGCGACCATGGTGGTCTGGACAGGACTATTACTCGGTCCAGACTGCGGTCCGCCATTTATACACGTTCCTGCTTGGGAAGCTAAAGTCACAGTCTTGGTGGATACATTTAGGGGTACATTGACCTCCCTGCAACTTGGGGGTCAGTAGTACATGGTCAGCAGTATCATAAAGGTGGTGACACTGGAGGATCTTCTCCGATTTGTGCGTTGGTGGTCCATTGGAAAGGTGAAGATTTGGAGTTTTATGGCACTCATTTAATATATACCACGATCAGTCATAACTTTATGGCCACCCACCTAATACTTGGGTGGGGCCCCCTTTCCTGACCTGTCGAGGTGGCATGGACTCCACTGGACCTCTGAAGGTATGCTGGGGAATCTGGCACCAAGCCCATCAATAGCAGATCCTTTAAGGCGGATCTTCACCCTCTGAGTAAACTACCCTCCCCCCATGCATGGCACTCGCCTAGGTGAATGGTGTGCGCAGTGGTCACTGCGCCTCCTGGGCTAAGCACGTCACAGCCATAGCCCTTCATTTAGAAATAAGGAGGGGGCGTGCCTAGCTCTCCGTCATCAGGAGGCGTGCCTAGCGCCCCGTCATCGGGAGGCGTGCCGACAACCTGGAAGAGCTGGCAGGCCTCTTGGCGACGTCACAAGCTACATGGCGTTGCGGGATTGAGAGGTGGCAGAAGACAAGAGGATCTCAGTGGGAAAAGGTTGGGTCTTCCAGGAGGGTATCTAAAATGTGCGCAACACACCACCTGCTAAGGTGCCTCCATGGATCGGACTTGTTTTTCCAGCCCATCCCACAGATGCTGGATTGGATTGAGAACTGGAGAATTTGGAGGCCAAGTAAACACTTTGAACTCGTTGTGTTCCTCAAACCATTCTTGAACCATGTTTGCAGTGTGGCAGGACACATTCTCCAGCTGACAGAGGCCAATGCCACCAGGGTTTCCATGAAGGGGTGGACTTTGTCACCAACGATATTGAGGTAGGTGGTACGGGTCCAGTAACATCCACATGAATGGAGGAGTCTAGGTTTCCCAGCAGAACATTGCCCAAAACATCACACGGCCTGCGACGTCTTGCCAGTTCACTTCAAAACCTCAGGACCTCCTTGGGTCGCCCCCTTGACCTTTACTGGAATGAAGTCGTATCTGGACTGTTCAGCAGTGGTGTGGCGCTTCCATTCGTGTCATTTCATGGACTGCCATTGGGTCCCCTCTGTCATTTAGGGTTCACGCGTTGCGTTCTTGCGAGGAAAGGGCCAGGCATCATGAAACGTGCCGCCATCTTTAACAGATACTGTGAACAATACACTACATCTGGACTTCACACGAGTTTGGCGGTCCCCTTCTTGTATTGCCAATATGCTATCACCTGGACCACCTCAACAACCCCCCCAAATCAGAAAAACACCCCCATGGGCTAGATCAGGGGGTCTTAAAACTATGGCCCTCCAGGCAGCGGGTGACCACGCTACCGCTACACTGGGAGCTGGTGGTTTAGTGTTGTCACCCTCCAACAGGAAGTCAGATTCCACAAAGTACTACAAGTCTCATCATGCCTCTGAGCTCTGCCTGCGACTGTCACTCTTCATGGGACTTGCAGTTCCTCAACACATGGAGGGCCACAGTTTGGAGACCCCTGGCCTAGATCATAGTATCTTCATAACACGAAGCCTTTCGATCTTCCTTTGTATATTTTTGGCTGCGTGCCAAAAAAAAAACAAGTTCTGGCTCTGTTCAGCCAGTCTTGTGATCCAGGCCACCCTGCCAGATAGCATTAACCAGTTCCTGGACCCCTGAGCTGCTAACCAAGTCTGGTCCAGCACCTGTCCCAGCCTGTGATTGGCCGCTGAACAGCAACACACATGTGACTGCTCCTCTAAACCCCAATTGGGCCATACAGGTGCCCCGCCTCCTGCCAGCACCAATCGATTACAGATTCAATGCTATCAGCACATAAACATAATAGATTAAATGAGAGTCAGAGAGCAGCTCGGATCCCTTTGCAGCAATGCAGCTCAGCACAGATGCAGCTGGTTGGTGGGGCGGGGCTTCTTATACACCACAGTGGATGGAGGAGGGAGATGTTAACATTAGATAAAAGCAGAATTTTTTTAAAAAAAAATTCTCCCTGCGGAGCGCTTCCATAACATCAGACACGGCCAGGAATTTGCGATTATTTAGATTCTTGTTATCCTGACATGCTCCCCGCCCCCACCTGTGCCGCCTGCCGGCATTCTGGAAACGTTCGATGAACGGCTGACGAGTAAATCTGCCGCTTGCAGCGAAAACACATTAGTTTAATGTTGTGCCTGCAGATGCCAGCGCTCCGAGCGGCCTGCAACACCCCCTCCCCCCCCCTGCATCTCCTGCGCTGCGTGCATTTATCCCGGACCAGCAAAACGGCAGATTTACGCAGCGCTTTACACATTGTACAATCACATCAGTCCCTGACCCTCGAGGGCCGCGCAATCCAAGGCCCCTGACCCTCGAGGGCCGCGCAATCCAAGGCCCCTGACCCTCGAGGGCCGCGCAATCCAAGGCCCCTGACCCTCGAGGGCCGCGCAATCCAAGGCCCCTGACCCTCGAGGGCCGCGCAATCCAAGGCCCCTGACCCTCGAGGGCCGCGCAATCCAAGGCCCCTGACCCTCGAGGGCCGCGCAATCCAAGGCCCTGACCCTCGAGGGGAGCGCAATCCAAGGCCCCTGACCCTCGAGGGGAGCGCAATCCAAGGCCCCTGACCCTCGAGGGGAGCGCAATCCAAGCCCCTGACCCTCGAGGGAGCGCAATCCAAGGCCCCTGACCCTCGAGGGGAGCGCAATCCAAGGCCCCTGACCCTCGAGGGGAGCGCAATCCAAGGCCGCTGACCCTCGAGGGGCGCGCAATCCAAGGTCCCTGACCCTCGAGGGGCGCGCAATCCAAGGCCCCTGACCCTCGAGGGGCGCGCAATCCAAGGCCCCTGACCCTCGAGGGGCGCGCACTCCAAGGCCCCTGACCCTCGAGGGGCGCGCAATCCAAGGCCCCTGACCCTCGAGGGGCGCGCAATCCAAGGCCCCTGACCCTCGAGGGGCGCGCACTCCAAGGCCCCTGACCCTCGAGGGGCGCGCACTCCAAGGCCCCTGACCCTCGAGGGCCGCGCAATCCAAGGCCCCTGACCCTCGAGGGCCGCGCAATCCAAGGCCCCTGACCCTCGAGGGCCGCGCAATCCAAGGCCCCTGACCCTCGAGGGCCGCGCAATCCAAGGCCCCTGACCCTCGAGGGCCGCGCAATCCAAGGCCCCTGACCCTCGAGGGCCGCGCAATCCAAGGCCCCTGACCCTCGAGGGCCGCGCAATCCAAGGCCCCTGACCCTCGAGGGCCGCGCAATCCAAGGCCCCTGACCCTCGAGGGCCGCGCAATCCAAGGCCCCTGACCCTCGAGGGCCGCGCAATCCAAGGCCCCTAACTCACATTCATACATAACCGGAGTCCCCGGAGAAAACCAACAGGCACAGGGAGAACATGCAAACTCCAGGCAGCTGGTGCCATGGGTGGGATTCGAACTGACAACCCAAGTACTGCCAGGTAGAAGTGCCAACCATTCAGCCACTGTGCTGCTGGACATCCACCTGTTCAGCTCCATGCAAGCTATGTAGTTGCTCCGCGGGGGCGGGGCACAGACCTCATCCACAATGTATTTTTAATGTGAGAGTATAAGATTTAGGTAAATGTAAACCCAAAATGTTGTGTATAGAACAGGACATTTTATATTAAGCCTGGGGGGACCGAATAGGAGTCCAACATTTTAAAAGACTTGTTTTTAAAAACTACAGGTTGATTCTCCCGCTTCTTCGTGGAATCTGACTTCCTGTTGGAGGGTGACAACACTAAACCACCAGCTCCCAATGTAGCGGTAGCGTGGTCACCCCCTGCCTGAGCGCTCGTACCGACATACAAGGTGCCTAATACACAGAGATTTAGAGGACTGACGGCAGAAAAAGACCAAAAGTTCCCTGGAGTTTTTACTTTTTGGGGGCGATTTGCTTTTATTAAAGGGGAAAACAAAACGTTAAAAAGGGAAATAAAAGCGTTGGGTCCATTTCTTTGTAATGTTTAAAGCGTATGTGTCTGTACACTTTTTTTTTTGTTTGCTATGTGTACATACTCATTTACAAATAAAGGTTTAATACAGGAAAAAGGACCCCCGGAGCACATTTGATTAACTAAAGAGACAACACAACAGTAGCTGCCTGCCTGGAGGCCGCCTTTGTCGGACTGAATATTCCCCCCTGCTCCCCTCATCAGACTGTGTAGTTTGAGGGGAATGGCGAGTATGACCATGGGAGGAGGGTGGCCCCTGCCAGACATCATAGCCAGGTTTTGACCATTTATCTTCCTTCAATGCTACGTCATTTGGCCTGGCCGGGACCGCGATTGGCCGGGACCGCGATTGGCCGGGACCGCGATTGGACAGAAAGGGGCCAGCAGGCTACTTATTCACACTTTCAAGAGCCTTCTGCGTCTGTCTGTTGTAAAAAAACACAAAAAGACCTCAATAGCTCAAGCTGAAGTTTCCTCAAACAAGCGTATGCCTAGAGTTAGTAAACTGCAGTGTGAGCTCATCTTGAGCTATTGAGGTCTGTAACTCACAGTCCTGACCAGGCCGTATTACTTTGCACTGGAGAAAAATAAATGGCAAAAATCTGCCAATGAGGTCTGTCAGGGGCCACCCTATGGTGCTGCTCATACTCACCCCTGCCAAAGCACAAACTGTACAGCCTGAAAAATGGAGAAGTCACTGCAGCGGGTCCTATACTTGAGAGATTACATTATAGGTTGAGCTACTGAGGTCTTTAACCAACAGAGGGGCCCGGGAGGCTCTGGAAAGAGTTAACAAGGACCCTGTCGGCAGAGTAACTGCTGCTGGTCCCTCGTCATCCATTCACAGTCCTGATCAGGTCCTATTACTCAGCACTGGAGGAAAATAAAAAGTCAAAGCCTGGCTATGGTGCACGGCAGGGGCCCCCCTCCATGACACTCCCTTCGCCTCTGCCATCCCCTTCAGCCTGTAGAAGAGAAGACAGACCCGGGATATAGAGGGATGCAGCAAAGCCGCCTTCACCCACCTTTCATACCGCTGCCTTCGTCATGGAATGTGTTGCGCGTCGAGGACGGGTCTTCTAAGTGCTCGCTGCCGCCGCTTCCCGACGAGGCCACGCTGCTCTGCGGCGACAGGGGGGCGTGGTCAGAAGGGACGCCCTGCGATCCCCGGGCTCGTAAGTCCTCATGAGACATCCAGCCGTGTCCCAGGGGCTGATTTGGCACGTTCATGGGGGGCGTGAGAGACACCGACCGCTTCAGAGGGCTGTGATGAGTCTGCCCTGAGAGAACTGAAAATAAATAAAAAATATATCTAAGATTTAAAAAAAAGTATATAAAAATATGATTATTAATAAGGTTATTTAAAAAAAAATAAAAAAATAAAAAAATCTGTGAAACTGGAAATAAAGGTCACATATATGTATATAAAGAAAAAAAGAAAAAAAAAGGAAAAATAAAAAAAAAATAAAAAAGTATATATATATATATATATATATATATATATATATATATATATACAGACACCACAGTGCTGGCACAATGCTTTGATGTTACTATCTGAGCTTAAATTGGAACTCAAAATAGAAAAAGACAAAAAACAAACAAAAAAAAAAAACAATTTCTCTCTAGCATAATATTACTACCTGCTGAACCTGCCAGAATATCTGTTGATTTTCCATTTCCTGTAATAGGGCCGACAATGCTGCAATGAAAAAATCGCACAGCAGCGTCGCCGCCCTCTGAACACAGGCACGTCCTTTTAAATGGACTTTCAAAAAAGCAGCAAACTAATTACAATTTCAGCTAATGGGACGGATCTGATTGGTCCGCGCTGCCACATGACTGCTTTGACCAAATCGGAAACACTTTGATCTGTCCCATAAATCCTGCAGAAAGAAAGGGGAGAGGAGCAGGGACTTGAAATCCCCAGACCGCCACACTGGGTACCACTCATGGGGGCACAGCGAGGACTTGGGGGTGGGGGAGGATGTATGGTGTTAGACTGCTGTACACCAAGCGGTAGGTGGTCCCGGACCCCTATATACTCCGGTCACTGGGACAGAACAGGAATTGTTGTAAATTGCAACTCTTTTTGGTTACAATGTCACACATCATTTCCTTGTGATTTCTCACTCGATCGTTTTTCAGGGTCACAAATGTGCTTCTGGAAGAATGGTCCAACCTTCCCATAGACACCCTCGTAAACCTTGTGGACGGCCTTCCCAGAAGAGTTGAAGCTGTTATAGCTGCAAAGGGCGGGGCCAACTCAATATTGAACCCTACGGACTAAGACTGGGGGGCCATTAAAGGTCATGTGTGTGGAAAGGGTGGGGCCAACTCAATATTGAACCCTACGGACTAAGACTGGGGGGCCATTAAAGGTCATGTGTGTGGAAAGGGCGGGGCCAACTCAATATTGAACCCTACGGACTAAGACTGGGGGGCCATTAAAGGTCATGTGTGTGGAAAGGGCGGGGCCAACTCACTATTGAACCCTACGGACTAAGACTGGGGGGCCATTAAAGGTCATGTGTGAGGAAAGGGCGGGGCCAACTCAATATTGAACCCTACGGACTAAGACTGGGGGGCCATTAAAGGTCATGTGTGTGGAAAGGGCGGGGCCAACTCAATACTGAACACTACAGACTAAGACTGGGGGGCCATTAAAGGTCATGTGTGTGGAAAGGGCGGGGCCAACTCAATATTGAACCCTACGGACTAAGACTGGGGGGCCATTAAAGGTCATGTGTGTGGAAAGGGCGGGGCCAACTCAATATTGAACCCTACGGACTAAGACTGGGGGGCCATTAAAGGTCATGTGTGTGGAAAGGGCGGGGCCAACTCAATATTGAACCCTACGGACTAAGACTGGGGGGCCATTAAAGGTCATGTGTGTGGAAAGGGCGGGGCCAACTCAATATTGAACCCTACGGACTAAGACTGGGGGGCCATTACAGGTCATGTGTGTGGAAAGGCAGGCAGCCCAATACCTGGGGCCAGGGGTCTCCAAACTATGGCCCGCCAGGTGTTGAGGAACTGCAAGTCCCATGAGGCCTTGCAAGATTGACAGCCACAGGCAAGACTCCCAGAGGCAGAGGCATGATGGAACTTGTAGTACTTCAAACAGCTGGAAGGCCAACCCAATATTGAACCCTACGGACTAAGACTGGGAGGCCATTAAAGGTCATGTGCTCCTAGATTGTAAGCTCCAAGGATCAGGGCCCTCGAATCCCTTGTGTTTTGTCTTGTTACTGTATTGTCTCATGTTCTGTCCCCCACTATAATGTACAGCGCTGAGCAAACTTTTTGGCGCTATATAAATACTGTATAATAATGTGCGTGGAAAGGCAGGTGACCCAATCATTTTGGAAATATAGTGTCAAGTACAGGACTGATCCAGAGCTTCCCCCATCCTCTGGAACTCTCTACCCCAATCTATCAGACTATCGCCTACTCTGCTCACTATTAGGTGATCTCTGAAAACCGATCTCTTCAGGGAAGCCTCTCCTGCCCTCAGCTAATACTGGAATCTTCTACTCCTCCTACCAGTCCATCCCCCACAGTTACTACCTTTTGTACTACCAGCCCCTCCCTACTAGATTGTAAGCTCCCAGGATCAGCCCCTCCCTGCTAGATTGTAAGCTCCCAGGATCAGCCCCTCCCCCTTGTATTGATCTGTATTGTCTCCCGTTATATTGTACAGCGCTGAGCACACTGTTGTCGCCATAAATCCTGTATAATAATAATGTTCAATTGTATATTGTGGGACCGCATCGGGACTACAAGTTGAGTGACCGCCTTGCAGTTTGTGGTGCAGCCCCGTTGAACTCAATGGATGAGGTTGAAAGGCAGTGCTGACGGTCAAACCCTAAACCCGGAGTTAAAAATGCATTGGCCACGAAGAAAGGCATCACAGAGGTGGCATGTGTACAGCCCGGTCCAACTGTAATGTTACAGAGTAGGTGGCGGTAAAACCGTGGCGCAGCTGCCTGCTTTTACTGCCCCCTGGCCACCTGTCTGAAAGAGCTCTTACGGTCAGGAGTGTATTTAGATTTTGTGCCGCCCTAGGCAACACAAAAAAACCTGCCCCCCCCCCACTCTCCCAGTGACATCTCCTCCAGAGCAATGGCAGTGGCGGGTGCAGTGGCTGTCCATGGCCAAGTACGGGTGGGGGGGAGGGGATCTCCTGGTGTCGGTATTCCTGGTGTGACACTTCCCCCACCCTGACTCCTCTGAACAGCAGCTCTCCTCCCCGAGTGGTCCACGATTCCCCCCCTAGAGGGGGAGGTGCTGTCCTGGGGTGTACATGTAACCCTCTCCCCCCAGCTTCCTGCACCGGTCCCTCCAGGAGTCCGTCTCATACCAATGATTGGTGAACCACCAGGAGGGGCGAGAGCGGCCAGGGTGAGGCACAGAACGGCACCGGCCAGCAGCCTCATCACACTGGAAGAGAGGGATCATCAGCCTCAGCCTGACCGCCGCTCACCAGTCTTCCCACCTGCGACCCCTCTACACCACCACAATCCCCTTCCTCAGAGATGGAGAGACTCACCATCCAGTCCTGGTGCCCAGGAGAACCATCATCCCTTCTCCTGTGGGGGGGCAGCGGCACCGCCCCCCTGAAAAATGCAGCCCAAGGCAAATGCCTCGTTTGCCTCACGGCAAATACGCCACTTACAGTAAATGGAGTTGAACTTGCGTTCGAACATCTGCAAATCTGCTGAATGGTGTTCCCAGTCCACCAACTCATTCACCAAACGCCTATAGGCCAACCTTTCTCAGCCAGGGTTCTGTGGATCCTCAGGGTTCCTCCAGAGGTTGATGGGGTTCCCTGAGCAATGGGTGACTTCTGCTTGGATGGGTGAACACTGACACAAGAGCTTTGAAAGGGTGGCGTTCCTCCCAATGACAGCAAATTTAGGAGCATTCTTTCCAGTGATCATCACAACAATGTACCACGAGTTGTAGATATAAATTATTAGTGGGGGTTCTCCAAGCCTGGAAAGTTATTCAAGAGTTCCTCCATGTTGATGTCACCTGCACGGTCCATGGTGCTTAGGTCAGGGCTGGAAAAAACCCAGGAGCCAAGTTGCCAAATTACAGCTGCCGCCTAGCTTTTGAGGTTCTCTAGTTGTTGCCAATGGAGCAGACTCCTTAAAAAAAGAAATCCTGCTGGCTTCTGCATTGGAGAGACTGGCTCCAGAATTCCATCATAATTTGTCCATCCGTGGATTAAGTGGTAGGTCACCTGTGCTTGGACAACTTTCCCGGAAGAGGATGAGAGCATTCAGGAGAAGCAACAGAAGTCAAAAGCCAGCTATGGCCCTAACCAATGCCACACCTGCCAACCACCCACACGTGCTCTCCATCAGCCCTGGGGGTGGACATGCTCTCTATCAGCCCTAAGGGAGGATGAATGGTAGTAGAACCCATTGGGGCCCATCCAAAATGAGCCATAAGACTATTTTTTTTGGAAATCAACCATCCAGGTGGAAGGTCACTTGTACTTTCCCTGGTAGGAGATGAGAATAACTGGGAAAAGCAACAGAAGTCAAAAGCCAGCTATAGTGTTAACCAATGCTACACCTGCCAATCGCCCAAACGTGTTCTCTACCAGCCCCGGGGAAGGATGGATAGTAGTAGAATGGGCCCAAAACGTGTTCTCTACCAGCCCCGAGGAAGGATTGATAGTAGTAGAATGGGCCTAAAACGTGTTCTCTACCAGCCCTGAGGAAGGATGGATAGTAGTAGAATGGGCCCAAAACGTGTTCTCTACCAGCCCTGAGGAAGGATGGATAGTAGTAGAATGGGCCCAAAACGTGTTCTCTACCAGCCCCGGGGAAGGATGGATAGTAGTAGAATGGGCCCAAAACGTGTTCTCTACCAGCCCCGAGGAAGGATGGATAGTAGTAGAATGGGCCCAAAACGTGTTCTCTACCAGCCCCGGCGAAGGATTGATAGTAGTAGAATGGGCCTAAAACGTGTTCTCTACCAGCCCTGAGGAAGGATGGATAGTAGTAGAATGGGCCCAAAACGTGTTCTCTACCAGCCCTGAGGAAGGATGGATAGTAGTAGAATGGGCCCAAAACGTGTTCTCTACCAGCCCTGAGGAAGGATGGATAGTAGCAGAATGGGCCCAAAATGTGTTCTCTACCAGCCCTGAGGAAGGATGGATAGTAGCAGAATGGGCCCAAAACGTTGCTATTTGCTGTAATGATGCGATCGCCGAATAAAGTTTTTGAGCCACTCTGGAGATTCATGGTATGCTGGATGGTAGTAGAAGACACCATCAGGGCCCATCTAAACTGAGCCGTAAGAAAATGATTTGGGGAATCAACCCTCCAGGCAGCAGGTCACCTGTGCTTTGGACAACTTTCCCAGAAGGAGTTGAGGGCATCCAGGATGAGCTACAGAAGTCAACAGCCAGTTATGGCACTAACCAAGACACCCTCTTGCCAACCGCCCACACGTGTGCTCTATCGGCCATGGGTGAGGATGGATTTTAGTAGCACACGCCTTCAGTGCTCATCTGAACTGAGCCGTAAGAAAATGTTTTGGGGAATCAACCCTGCAGGCGACAGTCACCTGTGCTTTGGACAACTTTCCGAGAAGGAGTTGAGGGCATCTAGGATGAGCTATAGAAGTCAACAGCCAGTTATGGAACTGAGACGCCATGTTGCCAACCACCCACACGTGTGCTCTATCAGCCATGGGTGAGGATGGACTTTAGTAGCACACGCCTTCAGTGCTCATCTAAACTGAGCCATAACTTATGGAAATCAGTCCTGCTCCCACCCGGAGATGTGCGCATCTTAAAAAAGCCATTGCCACCCGTGAAATCTGGGCTTTGTTTTTCAGTAAAATCCACAACAGCGTAGCATCTCTGTATTGAATTATGTAATACGAGTTCAGTTCCAGCGGCTGATTTACAACTGCTGCACGCAAGCAACATCCGCTCTATAATGTGTTCAGGCCTTGGAGGCCAAGAGGCTCAGCCTTTGTGGGCTTGGCACTGGCCTGGGAATGAAGTCATCTAAACAGCCTTTAGTAGCATAGGAACAGAACAACAAAGTCCCAGAACACGGACTTCTCGCAGCCCCATGTAACAGCTCTTGGCCTGCCGTCCCGCGGTGGGTGCGCCTATATCCCGGTCCCTTCCGTATCGTTACGGGAGGATCTGGACCTTCTTTAAAAGGGAACTGATGCCGAAAATGAAAACTATTGGGGACCGGGGGCCAATGTTCCTCACGACTTGGCTTATGCACAAACTTTAACATTCTTTAAAGCCCAACTTTAGTTTAAAAAGAACTTACGAATTATTGAGTCTAGCAGTTATTTCAGCATCCCGGGGTGCGTAGCTTGCCCTATATCGAAGGTGGTCATTCGTACATGTAATGCCCTCGTTGTCCAGCATCAGCCCCCTTCCAGGCTGAAGGACGACCAGCAACATCCAACCAACTCCATACAGCAGGCCAGGCACCCTTGGCAACCCAGTTGTGATGAGACTACAAATCCCATCGTTCCTCATCCTCTGGGAATCATGCCTATATCTATCTTGAAATGTTTCATGGGATTTGTAGTCTCACCACAACTGGAGTGCCAAGGTCACCTGCCGCTGTCCTAGAGGTACTTCAACAAGCTGCGCTGGGCATACAGGTGAAAGCTAAACAGAATGGTGGCAAGTCATTCTATTACACGGCATGTTCCACTGCTGGAGGAACCCGCACGTCATGTGACCTCCATCCAAATCATCTACTGCAATTTGTCGGCTCGCTTATTCCTCTGCTATCTGCACGATTCACTTCAGACAGCATGCAGACACCAAGCAATCGAGGAAACGGACCAACCCTCCCAGCACACAGCAGGTGATTGACAGCCTCAGCTGTGCATGTTTCCCTATGACACTGTGTAGAGAGGGGGTGTGTCCATTCCCTTCACTGAGATTACACTATGCTTTGTTCTGAGCATTTGCTCCCCACCCCCTACTTTCTGAAGGCTCAGAAAAGCTGTATAAATTCTGAACTGTGAACAGAGAGAGGGTTACAGATAAACAGATACAACTTATGTAGGATTGGTTTAATCTCTGTAGATCAACTGAGGCCAGTCACTTCACTGGCTATATGGGAGGGTTTACAATTACTTTAATTATGCCCCATATAGGAGTCCCGAATTACGGGGACAGTATGGGTCCATACCCAGCAAAATCCAGAGAGCTGGCATGCAGCATTCCAACTCTGCAGTTATGTCAGTGCTGATGGAGAGACCTCCAGCCTGAGGGGTCAGCATAGTTCCAGTATGACAAGAGAAGGGGAGCAAGGAGGGAGCAGAGGATGAGGTCCATTGTCATTCTTGCCCCCACTGACCACAAAGATGTTTATCTTTACTCAGACTGGCCAGCAATGTAAGGGACATCATACTTACACTTGACCCCAGCACTCTGTACACTATGCGGTATGTTGCATACTCCCGACCCCTGTACACTATGCGGTATGTTGCATACTCCCGACCCCTGTACACTATGCGGTATGTTACATACTCCCGACCCCTGTACACTATGCGGTATGTTACATACTCCCGACCACTGCACTCTGTGCGGTATGTTACACTCCTGACCCCTGCACTTGGCGGTATGTTGCATACTCCCGACCCCTGTACACTATGCGGTATGTTACATACTCCCGACCCCTGCACTTGGCGGCATGTTACATACTCCTGACCCCTGCACTCTGTACACTATGCGGTATGTTATACTCCTGACCCCTGCACTCTGTACACTATGCGGTATGTTATACTCCTGACCCCTGCACTCTGTACACTATGTGGTATGTTATACTCCTGACCCCTGCACTCTGTACACTATGCGGTAGGTTATACTCCTGACCCCTGCACACTATGTGGTATGTTATACTCCTGACCCCTGCACTTGGTATGTTACATACTCCTGACCCCTGCACTTGGTATGTTACATACTCCTGACCCCTGCACTCTGTACACTATGCGGTTGGTTATACTCCTGACCCCTGCACTCTCTACACTGTGGTATGTTAAGTACTCCTGACCCCTGTACACTATGCGGTATGTTATACTCCTGACCCCTGCACTCTGTACACTATGCGGTATGTTATACTCCTGACCCCTGCACTCTGTACACTATGCGGTATGTTATACTCCTGACCCCTGCACTCTGTATACTATGCGGTATGTTATACTCCCGACCCCTGCACTCTGTATACTATGCGGTATGTTATACTCCTGACCCCTGCACTCTGTATACTATGCGGTATGTTATACTCCTGACCCCTGCACTCTGTACACTATGCGGTATGTTATACTCCTGACCCCTGCACTCGGCGGTATGTTACATACTCTTGACCCCTGCACTCTGTACACTATGCAGTATGTTACATACTCCTGACCCCTGTACACTGTGCGGTATGTTACATACTCCTGACCCCTGTACACTGTGCGGTATGTTACATACTCTTGACCCCTGCACTCTGTACACTATGCAGTATGTTACATACTCCTGACCCCTGTACACTGTGCGGTATGTTACATACTCCTGACCCCTGTACACTGTGTGGTATGTTACATACTCCTGACCCCTGTACACTGTGCGGTATGTTACATACTCTTGACCCCTGCACTCTGTACACTATGCGGTATGTTATACTCCTGACCCCTGTACACTGTGTGGTATGTTACATACTCCTGACCCTGTACACTATGCAGTATGTTACATACTCCTGACCCCTGTACACTGTGCGGTATGTTACATACTCCTGACCCCTGTACACTGTGCGGTATGTTACATACTCCTGACCCTTGTACACTGTGCGGTATGTTACATACTCCTGACCCTTGTACACTGTGCGGTATGTTACATACTCCTGACCCCTGTACACTGTGCGGTATGTTACATACTCCTGACCCTGTACACTGTGCGGTATGTTACATACTCCTGACCCTGTACACTGTGCGGTATGTTACATACTCCTGACCCCTGTACACTGTGCGGTATGTTACATACTCCTGACCCCTGTACACTGTGCGGTATGTTACATACTCCTGACCCTGTACACTGTGCGGTATGTTACATACTCCTGACCCCTGTACACTGTGCGGTATGTTACATACTCCTGACCCCTGTACACTGTGCGGTATGTTACATACTCCTGACCCTGTACACTGTGCGGTATGTTACATACTCCTGACCCTGTACACTGTGCGGTATGTTACATACTCCTGACCCTGTACACTGTGCGGTATGTTACATACTCCTGACCCCTGTACACTGTGCGGTATGTTACATACTCCTGACCCCTGTACACTGTGCGGTATGTTACATACTCCTGACCCCTGTACACTGTGCGGTATGTTACATACTCCTGACCCCTGTACACTGTACACTGGATGGTAGGTTGCATACCCAGCTGAAGACCCCTGAGCTAGAGCTACACAACCTCATACGGGGCTCATTTTACCAAAGCCATGTGTTTGTGGACAACCCCACCAAAGAAGCATCTATTGGAAGCCCATAACACCCCTCGGGCTGTTAAGTCGAACGTCTCCGCTGGGGGAAGATGCAACCCCCGATCGCCTCCAGCAGGAAGGAAGAACGCACCTTAAAGTGAGATCCTGACCACAAGCATCTCAGAGCTCTGAACTGTCAATTGTACGGTTAGACGTCGTCCATTGAACTGTCACTCAGTAATTGTACAGATGCCCTCAGACCACAGTCAGCCCTGGGGGGGGCGCTGCAATTATTCTCAACACATTGCTAGAATCCCCCCCTCGTGTTACTGAGCAGACGGGCCTCATTCAAACAGCGAATGGAGGAGGACGGCGACTACACTTCATAGGTTTATAGCGGTACTCCCGGTAATGGGCGGAGCACACCGGTACATGGGAGATTGAGATTTACATCGTCCTACCGGGCAACACAGCCAGGCCTGACTTCTCTACACTGCAACCAAGCAATACAACCCGGTCATGTGACTGAAGGAGCAGCAGAAGACCGATCACATCACCTTCCTTGTCATCATGCAGAGAATGAAGTTATAGGAGGAGGAGGACGGGCGAGGAAGGGCGAGGACGGGCGAGGACGGGGAGGACGGGCGAGGACGGGGAGGACGGGCGAGGACGGGGAGGACGGGCGAGGACGGGGAGGACGGGCGAGGAAGGGGAGGACGGGCGAGGACGGGCGAGGACGGGCGAGGACGGGCGAGGACGGGCGAGGACGGGCGAGGACGGGCGAGGACGGGCGAGGACGGGCGAGGACGGGCGAGGACGGGCGAGGACGGGCGAGGACGGGCGAGGACGGGCGAGGACGGGCGAGGAAGGGGAGGACGGGCGAGGAAGGGGAGGACGGGCGAGGAAGGGGAGGACGGGCGAGGAAGGGGAGGACGGGCGAGGAAGGGGAGGACGGGCGAGGAAGGGGAGGACGGGCGAGGAAGGGGAAGTGAAGAGGGGGAGAACTGGGAAGATAGTAAGGAGGTGGCAAGAGGAGATGATAAGGGAATTGTTCCTGGTGTGAGAGAACGCATCCTTGCTATCCCTTTAGATGTGCGCTCCTTATGTTTGTTAGTTTTAGAAACATGCACATCTAAATGGATGATGGGGATTCCTTCTGACACAACGTCCGCGATATAGAAAGCCCGGCGCCCACAACCGGTTATTAAAAAATATTAAACAAGACTGTTCATGCCAAAACATGACGGCCAGCTGTGTGAAGTGCGTTCCGCCAAAGACACATCAGGGCTCGCTGTAGCTTTGGCTTTACTTTAGGCTACAAATGAAGAAGAATCGGCGCCTTTTGCAGTCCTCATTCTCCCCAATTCCTCGCCCACCATCAGAAGATCAATAAAGCTGAAGACCGCTGCAAGAAACGTCGGCACGAGTGCCGGGTGTAAACAATGAATCATTTTACAGAATATTTTCTCATACAAAAAGTGTACAATACGGTCAAAAAAAAAAAAAAACCCATCAACTTTAACCCATTGACGCCGACATCACACAAATATGCGGCCTGATGGAACTGGGCTTTTTTCCATGAGGCCGCATATTTGCGTACCTGTGTTTGTGCTGGGAGCGCGCCGCACAAAGACCGCGGTGTCACTGAGAGCCCCGGGTCCCGTTCTAACGATCGGGACCCGGGACTCCCAATTCCGGGTCACATGATCGCTGTGATAGCCTCTGATTGGCTATCACAGTGATCAGTCACTTTACAGTCCGGCCCCCTTACTTTTTTCTCTCTCTATGAATGTAGAAGAGAGATACAATGTATAATAGAATGTATATAATGATACAATGTATAATAGAATGTATATAATGATACAATGTATAATAGGATGTATATAATGATACAATGTATAATAGAATGTATATAATGATACAATGTATAATAGGATGTATATAATGATACAATGTATAATAGAATGTATATAATGATACAATGTATAATAGAATGTATATAATGATACAATGTATAATAGGATGTATATAATGATACAATGTATAATAGGATGTATATAATGATACAATGTATAATAGGATGTATATAATGATACAATGTATAATAGGATGTATATAATGATACAATGTATAATAGGATGTATATAATGATACAATGTATAATAGGATGTATATAATGATACAATGTATAATAGGATGTATACAATGATACAATGTATAATAGAATGTATATAATGATACAATGTATATCATGATACAATGTATAATAGGATGTATATCATGATACAATGTATAATAGGATGTATATAATGATACAATGTATAATGGAATGTATATAATGATACAATGTATAATGGGATGTATATAATGATACAATGTATAATGGAATGTATATAATGATACAATGTATAATAGAATGTATATAATGATACAATGTATAATAGGATGTATATAATGATACAATGTATAATAGGATGTATATAATGATACAATGTATAATAGAATGTATATAATGATACAATGTATAATAGGATGTATATAATGATACAATGTATCTCTCCAACTCTTGGCATGGAGAGAAAAACAAATGTTTGTAAAACAAAACAAAAAACATAAATAAATATTAAAAAATAAAAGAAAAAATACCTAGCTCAAGGTTTGATCTAGTTCAGTGCCAGGGTTAGTGTTTGGGTCAAGGTCAGGGCCAAAGGTCAGGATTTAAAAAAAAAATTGGTATCAGTGTCAATGTCAGTGTGTTTTAGGTAAAAAAACAAAAACTAACTGCGCACTATTGTTTCTGGGCCGTACTCCGGGTACAAACAACAAACACCCACATATATGGTATCGATGTGATCGTCAAGAGCTGGAGAATTTATTTTGGGTTGTTCTTTGGTGGTAGGTTATGGTCGTAACAAGAAACACACCGCTAAATAAACAATATATATATTTTTTTTTACTTTTTTGGGCCAGTTTTCCTTTGATAATGAAAAATAAAAAGCACTAGATATCCATCATTTACCACCAAAGTAAAGCCCAATTTGTCCTGAAAAAAAAATCACGGTATAATCCACCCGGATGTACAAAGTAGCTGTGATGATGCGGACGGTTTTACTGACGCAGGTCAACGTTGCAGAATTGTGCTTAGGCATTTAGATTTGTTTTACCCTTAGGCATGAAGGGGTTAAATTAACACCTCCCCCCCCCCCCCCAAAAAAAATAAATAAAATAAAATAAAGATCAGCAACATTTTTCTTTGTGCCATCGCAGCACTTGACGTCTCGCCTGGCCGTCGCAGCGAGTAAATAAAAACAAAGCAGATGAAAATGTCAGCATTGGATGGAAACTCAACAAAAAGCGCAAGCCAACTGGGCAGCGGCTGGAAAAATCAATTGTACAATCCAATCCCCTCATCGGGAGCCCAATAAATGGTTCCAGGCGTCCTAATTAATTCCGCTCATGAAATATGGGACCGGCTAGAGAGCCAGGACAGAGCCGACTCTCAGGTAGATGGCAGAGACACCGCGAATGCTGCACCGCCGCCTAATGAAGCCTTTATTATACGGCTCCGGGTTTCCATCCACACAACGCTCACTGGACTTCAGAGCGGATTTGGGATTCCAGAGCATCAATCCTTCTGGTGTCATCACCTTGTCCCAGCCTATGAGATCTCAGGAGGAGGCAGAACTATATGGACTTTACACAACACGACCTCAGTCCTGGGAGAGCAAAGCTGCAGAACAATGCTGGAGAAAAGCTCAAAAACATTCATGACATCACCGACAACGCAGCCTATCCAATCACTAGAGAGCGGTGACATCACCGACAATGCAGCCTATCCAATCACTAGAGAGCAGTGACATCACTAAGAATGCAGCCTATCCATTCACTAGAGAGCGATGACATCACCGACAACGCAGCCTATCCATTCACTAGAGAGCGATGACATCACCGACAACACAGCCTATCCATTCACGAGAGAGCGATGACATCACCGAGAATGCAGCCTATCCATTCACTAGAGAGCGATGACATCACCGACAACGCAGCCTATCCATTCACTAGAGAGCGATGACATCACAGACAACGCAGCCTATCCATTCACTAGAGAGCGATGACATCACCGAGAGTGCAGCCTATCCATTCACTAGAGAGCGATGACATCACCAACAACGCAGCCTATCCATTCTCTAGAGAGCGATGACATCACTGAGAATGCAGCCTATCCATTCACTAGAGAGCGATGACATCACTAAGAATGCAGCCTATCCATTCACTAGAGAGCGATGACATCACCAAGAATGCAGCCTATCCATTCACTAGAGAGCGATGACATCACCGAGAGTGCAGCCTATCCATTCACTAGAGAGCGATGACATCACCAACAACGCAGCCTATCCATTCTCTAGAGAGCGATGACATCACTGAGAATGCAGCCTATCCATTCACTAGAGAGCGATGACATCACCGAGAGTGCAGCCTATCCATTCACTAGAGAGCGATGACATCACCAACAACGCAGCCTATCCATTCTCTAGAGAGCGATGACATCACTGAGAATGCAGCCTATCCATTCACTAGAGAGCGATGACATCACTAAGAATGCAGCCTATCCATTCACTAGAGAGCGGTGACATCACAGAGAATGCAGCCTATCCATTCACTAGAGAGCGGTGACATCACCGAGAATGCAGCCTACCCATTCACTAGAGAGCGATGACATCACTAAGAATGCAGCCTATCCATTCACTAGAGAACGATGACATCACTGAGAATGCAGCCTATCCATTCACTAGAGAGCGATGACATCACTGAGAATGCAGCCTATCCAATCACTAGAAACTGATGACATCACTGAGAATGCAGCCTATCCATTCACTAGAGAGCGGTGACATCACTGAGAATGCAGCCTATCCATTCACTAGAGAGCAGTGACATCACTGAGAATGCAGCCTATCCAATCACTAGAGAGTGGTGACATCACTGAGAACGCAGCCTATCCAATCACTAGAGAGCGGTGACATCACTGAGAATGCAGCCAATCCATTCACTAGAAACTGATGACATCACTGAGAATGCAGCCTATCCATTCACTAGAGAGCGGTGACATCACTGAGAATGCAGCCTATCCATTCACTAGAAACTGATGACATCACTGAGAATGCAGCCTATCCATTCACTAGAGAGCGGTGACATCACTGAGAATGCAGCCTATCCAATCACTAGAGAGTGGTGACATCACTGAGAATGCAGCCTATCCATTCACTAGAGAGCGATGACATCACTGAGAATGCAGCCTATCCATTCACTAGAGAGCGATGACATCACTGAGAATGCAGCCTGTTCACTAGAGAGCGATGACATCACTGAGAATGCAGCCTATCCATTCACTAGAGAGCGATGACATCACCAAGAATGCAGCCTATCCATTCACTAGAGAGCGGTGACATCACCGAGAATGCAGCCTACCCATTCACTAGAGAGCGATGACATCACTAAGAATGCAGCCTATCCATTCACTAGAGAACGATGACATCACTGAGAATGCAGCCTATCCATTCACTAGAGAGCGATGACATCACCGAGAGTGCAGCCTATCCATTCACTAGAGAGCGATGACATCACCAACAACGCAGCCTATCCATTCTCTAGAGAGCGATGACATCACTGAGAATGCAGCCTATCCATTCACTAGAGAGCGATGACATCACTAAGAATGCAGCCTATCCATTCACTAGAGAGCGATGACATCACCAAGAATGCAGCCTATCCATTCACTAGAGAGCGGTGACATCACAGAGAATGCAGCCTATCCATTCACTAGAGAGCGGTGACATCACCGAGAATGCAGCCTACCCATTCACTAGAGAGCGATGACATCACTAAGAATGCAGCCTATCCATTCACTAGAGAACGATGACATCACTGAGAATGCAGCCTATCCAATCACTAGAGAGCGATGACATCACTGAGAATGCAGCCTACCCATTCACTAGAGAGCGATGACATCACCGAGAATGCAGCCTATCCATTCACTAGAGAGCGATGACATCACCGAGAATGCAGCCTATCCAATCACTAGAGAGTGGTGACACCACCGAGAGTGCAGCCTATCCATTCACTAGAGAACGATGACATCACTGAGAATGCAGCCTATCCATTCTCTAGAGAGCGGTGACATCCGAGAATGCAGCCTATCCATTCACTAGAGAGCGATGACATCACCGAGAATGCAGCCTATCCATTCACTAGAGAGCGATGACATCACCGAGAGTGCAGCCTATCCATTCACTAGAGAACGATGACATCACTGAGAATGCAGCCTATCCAATCACTAGAGAGCGATGACATCACCGAGAATGCAGCCTATCCATTCACTAAAGAGCAGTGACATCCGAGAATGCAGCCTATCCAATCACTAGAGAGCGATGACATCACCGAGAATGCAGCCTATCCATTCACTAGAGAGCGATGACATCACCGAGAATGCAGCCTATCCAATCACCTGGCAATACCAGATTTCCTGTCCCCTTGAGGCTTCATGCACTCCTGCGGTAGTCATACGTATCAAGCGATCTTTGAATTATGCGTTCTATGTAACAATATTTAATAAATGCACACAGCTAGGTCCAAAACTGCTCTCTCTCGAGATGCACAGAAACGTGCTGCCCTTCAGCAGACGCATGGACGAGCCATTCACGGTTAATGGCACCCCTACACCCCCACTAACGCACGTGTCACACCATGGTGCGCCTCATTCCTGGAAAAGGGTCGGAGACGTACTTTCCACATTTCTCATGTTTAGGACAGCTCATTGAAATGAATGGGCTCCCCTACGCACGTGCGCTCTACCGCACCAGTTGGTGGTAACCTAGCCTTAGGAAGCCGGAGAGGCGCCAAACCATCGACCAAAGAGTCCAACATGGTATTGTATGAGATAAATCAGCAGAATGGAAGTCAACGTGGTCTGAAGGTTCAGACGCTCCCCCTTCCTCAGGGTTTAAAAAGGAACTTTAATGCCCCATTTAATTTTTGGAGGCATGGAAGGCTTGGAAGCATAGGAGGCAGGGAAGCAATGGAGGCAGGGAAGGCTTGGAAGCAATGGAGGCAGGGAAGGCTTGGAAGCAATGGAGGCAGGGAAGGCTTGGAAGCAATGGAGGCAGGGAAGGCTTGGAAGCAATGGAGGCAGGGAAGGCTTGGAAGCAATGGAGGCAGGGAAGGCTTGGAAGCAATGGAGGCAGGGAAGGCTTGGAAGCAATGGAGGCAGGGAAGGCTTGGAAGCAATGGAGGCAGGGAAGGCTTGGAAGCAATGGAGGCAGGGAAGGCTTGGAAGCAATGGAGGCAGGGAAGGCTTGGAAGCAATGGAGGCAGGGAAGGCTTGGAAGCAATGGAGGCAGGGAAGGCTTGGAAGCATTGAAGGCATGGAGGAATGAAGGCATTTTTTTCATGCTGGGTTGTCCTCAATTCAGTTACTCACCATCCCCGCGGATCCAGCGTTGTCCTGCCGCCACCATCTTCCTCTGTGATATCCGTGGGAAGAGGCTGTCCTTTCATGATTTAGGGCACCACCTCCCGATGACATCCTGCCAGGCCCACGCCTCTGCTCCTTTCATAATCCAATGGAGTACGGGGCCCAAGTATTGGTAACCTTATTTGAGGTTACCAATACTTGGGCCCCGGTGAAGTGGGTGCCTGAACACCCGAAACGTGTCGCATTTTTAAAACAATATTCCCATTTTGGACTCTGATCATTTCTATGGCACCTTTACTGCTTCTCACATGGTAGAACTAGAATCTGACAGGTTGCAATCCTTCCTTACTCTACCCAAAACAAAACTGAAAAAAACGTTTGGATTTAGATACAATTTTTAGATGGATGTATACCCAAAAAACCTAAATCTGGGTTAAAACCGATAATTCTACTTTGGGTATTGGTGTCCCATTGGGTAAATTTCACACTTTTTTGGAGGCACAACATGAATTAAGAGATCTCACTAAAAGGGAAGTTCGTTATCACAGGAACAAGTGACCCCATTAGAAGAATTTCCTTTGCTCCAGTTGAAAACATTTGGACCTCCTGATGATGGTCACCAAGATCTACAAAGCAGGTAAATCTCTCTAATGGGGACAGAGACCACAAAAACACAGGACAGGGGATTTAACTCTTCCAAACGCCATCTAAGACTATAAAATTTGGGTAATACATAATCCTTTAGGCTCACCAAAAAATAAACCAGAAGTAGCTTCACACCAACTATCCTCGAATGTGTCGAAACTTACTTGTGCTTGTGTTGGTTCCAATAGCGTTGATGGTGGTGGGGACGGAGGAGGAAGAGTAGAGGGGCAAATGTCCATTCTCACAGCCCGCGTTCTTGTCCTGCCAGTTAGAGGAACTGACGCAGATCCCGGAGTCACGAGAGTTCGGCCAGCCGTTCAGTTTATCGTCCGAGTTCTGTCTTTGGTGGTAATAATGCATCTGCCCATAATCCAGCGAATCTGAGCGGCACCGCCCCTGGGTGCCGAAATTCCCCGACGTGCGGTCCTCCAGGTGGTTGAGCCACATGGCCAGCGCGCTGCGGTCGTCCAACGATGTGGCCGGGTGGATCAAGGCGTAGGACAGCAGCTGCCGGCTCTCCTCAATGTGCTGGTTGTGTTCTATCGAGTGAGCCAGGAGCTTCGGCAGGAGCTTCATGTACTCCACTTTGGCGTCCATGTTCCCAGGCTTCAGCAAAGGCAGGTGGGTGAGCAGCTGAGAGATCACCGTGTCCTTGGATTCCTGCTGCCATTGGTTAATGATTGCTGAAAGACAACATGAAAAAAAAAGTCTAAGTGATAAAGAAAACCGCAACAGAATTTACCAAATCGAAATGTTCAAACTTTAGCCCATATATATATCTCAATGGAGGAGACTATCAGATGTCCATGTGAAAAGGAAGGTCCAGAAAGGTACAGGGGCAAACCTTGGGACCAGTACTACAACCTGGTGTCAGGGCTTTGATCTCCCACCATACATTGCTGTACGAGCACCTGTCCACCCCCTCCCCCCCATTCTTTGGTGATCGAAGAACCCCCAATTGATGTGATGCAGGAAAAGTATTCTCAAAACACACCCCTTGCTCCTTGATGTCCGCCATATTAAAAATGTCCATAATTATTATTATTATTACATGGAGTTTATATAGCGCCAAAGGGTTTGCTCAGCGCTGTACAATAGAGGGGGGGGGGGACGACAATACATGGCACAGTACAGCAACAACAGACAGCGTACGAGGGGTAAGAGGGCCCTACTCTTTGGAGCTTACAATCTAGGAGGGAGGGGGTAAAGGTACAGGAGGAAGTGGCTGAGGGGAATGAAGTGGTGGGAGGAATGAGGGAGGATGGCTGTTATGTGAGGGTGGGGTAGGCTTCCCTGAAGAGATGGGTTTTGAGGGAGCGCCTGAATGTGAGGAGGGAAGGAGACAGTCTGATGGATTGGGGCAGCGAGTTCCAGAGGATGGGGGAGGACCTGGAGAAGTCTTGCAGTCGTGCGTGGGAGGAGGAGACCAGGGAGCAGGATAGAAGGAGGTCCTGTGAGGAGCGAAGGGTACGGGTAGGGCGGTACTTGGGGATCAGGTTGGTGAGGTAGTTAGGGGCAGTGTTGTGAATGGCTTTGTAGGTCAGGGTTAGAAGTTTAAATTTGATGCGTTGGGCAATGGGGAGCCAGTGGAGGGAGAGGCAGAGGGGGGTGGCAGAGGTGGAGCTGTTTGTGAGGTGGATGAGTCTGGCCGCTGAGTTCAGGATGGTCTGGAGCGGGGAGAGCTTGCACTGGGGTAGGCCGGTGAGGAGGGAGTTGCAGTAGTCGAGGCGTGAGATAATCAGGGAGTGTACGAGTAGTTTAGAGGTGTCTGGGGTAAGGAACGTACGTATCTTGGCGATGTTGCGGAGGCGGAGCCTGCATGTGTTTGTAAGTGATTTGACATGAGGTTGGAAGGACAGGTTCGAGTCAAGAATGACGCCAAGGACTTTGGCTTGCAGGGCGGGAATGATGGTGGTGTTGGTGGTGATGATGGATAGGATGGGTGAGGGGGGGGGTGTGGGCAGGGGGAAAGACGATAATATGTTCCTGGTGGCCCTTTACTACAGAATCTGCCCAATATCACACTACATGGCTGAATGTTTGTGGACCCTTCGCCATATAATCTTGGTGGACATCCCAATCCAACCCCACGTGCCAAACAAACCGAGAACACAGTCATGCAATCTCAACTGACAGACACCATACAAAGACATTGGGGACATTTGTGTTCTTCCAACCTTGTGGTAACAGTTTGGTGAAGACCCTTTTATGTTCCCCCCATGACTGTCCCCTGTGTACAAGGACAGCTCCATAAAGACATGGATGACCAGTTTGGTGAAGACCCTCCTCTGTTCCCCCATGACTGTCCCCCGTGTACGAAGCCAGCTCCATAAAGACATGGATGACCAGTTTGGTGTGGAGGAACTAGAGTGTCCCATGCAGAGCCCTGACCTCAACCCTACTGAACACCTTTGGGATGTATTGGAACACAAACCGTGAACCAGGTCTTCTCATTCAGCACCTGTACCTGACCCCACAAATGGGCACGGATTCCCACAGACAACCTCCAAAACCTTGTAGCAAGCCTTCTTAGAAGAGTAGAGCCAGCTCCATAAAGACATGGTTTGACCAGCTCCATAAAGACATGGTTTGACCAGCTCCATAAAGACATGGTTTGACCAGCTCCATAAAGACATGGTTTGACCAGCTCCATAAAGACATGGTTTGACCAGCTCCATAAAGACATGGTTTGACCAGCTCCATAAAGACATGGTATGACCAGTTTGGACCAACTCCATAAAGACATGGTTTGACCAGCTCCATAAAGACATGGTTTGACCAGCTCCATAAAGACATGGTTTGACCAGCTCCATAAAGACATGGTTTGACCAGCTCCATAAAGACATGGTTTGACCAGCTCCATAAAGACATGGGTTGACCAGTTTGGAGTGGAGGAACTCAAGTGTCCTGCACACAGCCCTGACCTCAACCTACTGAACATATTTGGGATGATTTGGACACAGATGATGAACCAGATCTTCTCATGCAACATCAGTACCTGACCTCACAAATGGGCACAAATTCCTACAGACACCCTCCAAAATCCTGGGGAAAGTTTTCCCAGAAGATTGGACGATGTTACAGCCACAAAAGGACGTAAGACCAACTCCATATTAATGGCCGTAGTTTTGGAATGGGGAGTTCAGCAAGCTCATGTAGGAATGACGTTCGAGTGTCCCCAACTCTCTGGCCATACAGTGTATATAAAGCAGAGAAGTGACACGCTCCAAGCATCCCACCATCCCTGTGCAGAGTTCCTGGCTCTTTACACCTGCTGTGCCCATTATGAGGGGTTCCCACCATCCCTATGCTGAGTTCCCGGGTCTGTACACCCGCTGTGCCCATTATGAGGGGTTCCCACCATCCCCGTACTGAGTGCCCGGGTCTGTACACCCGCTGTGCCCATTAGGAGGGGTTCCCACCATCCCTATGCCGAATTCCCGGGTCTGTACACCCGCTATGCCCATTAGAAAGCGTTCCCACCATCCTTGCCGGATTTAATGATTTTCTATTATACAGGATGTAGCAGGCGGAGCTGGGAACACACAAATAGTGGGCGGGGACACTCAAAACTTCCAGGAGGACAGGAACAGATCCAAGAACAATATCAGGGAGATCTCAGTATTGCAGACATAAGACGTCAAGGGCAGACTCCTCCCCCCAAGCTCCGCCTTTCACTAACACTTTTGGGTGGACAATTCCTTTAAATGTTCCTCGAAGTCTCAGACGACGATTAGCGATAAGTCGCTCGTGCGCCAAGGCAGAGGATCTGGAGACGATCGGGAAACGCGTCACAACAGACGTTCTCGGAGATAAATATTGACGCGCTCAACAAATACAACAAGTCAGGCGAACGCCCACGAGGAACGCTGGCTGCGGAGGAGCGCGGCGCACAGATGGCGATATAATCCATAGAGGAACGTGCAGGAAAATCTGGAATCCTCCGAAGTTCCGGCAATGAAAAGCTCCGTTTTATCCAACATTTCTCATCGTCATGGAAACCCGCAGACCGTCGCTGCCGGCCTCCGCCTGAAAATGCCGACCGCCTGACCTGTGTTATGCAATCGCATTGAGACTCCTCCCCCCTCGCACGGCGCTCCCGGTCAGGATTTATGGTTTCACATTCCTCTCAGCACCGACCCAGAACAGAAATGGAACCAATATGGCCCCTGGGGTCACGGGGTGGGGGGGGGGGGGGTTATTCCGGAGATGACAAGAGCTCATCAATGTGGAGGTGTCAGTACACGAAACTCCTCCTCCTTCTACAAAGTTACAATGTACAGTCTGATCACTGGGGGAGGGGAGACTGAGGAAATGCCTCCTCCTCCTACCACAAGGTTATAATGTACAGTCTGATCACTGGGGGAGGGGAGACTAAAAGGAGGAGGCGGCATTTGCTCAGTCTCCCCTCTCCCAGGGAACAGACTGTACCAGGGGCAGACTGACAACTCATGGGGCCCCCGGGCAATAGGGGATCATGGGGCCCCTGTGTCCTTGCCCAAACTCAAAAAAGCCTATGAAAAAGGTACCAGGGGCATCTCATGGGGCCCCCTACTGACCCCGGGCCCTCGGGCAGTGCCCGAGTTTCCAAATGGTCAGTCCGCCCCTGGACTGTACATTGCAACTTAGTAGAAAGGAGGCGGCATTTCCTCAGTCTCCCCTCCCCCAGTGATCAGATTGTACATTGTAACTTTGTAGGAGGAGGCAGCGACGTTTCCTCAGTCTCCCCTCCCCCCAGTGATCAGACTGTGCATTGAGGAAATGCCTCCTCCTCCTTCTACAAAGGAACAATGTACAGCCTGATCACTGGGGGAGGGGAGACTGAGGAAACCCTTCTTCCTGCCTGCGGGAGACTGATGACATCATCTCAGCCCAGGCGCAGTCACTACATAGAGCACAACATCTGATACAAATATTAATCCCGGTCCTCTCTCTCGCAGGGTTGGGAACGCTTTGATGCGGCGATATAGAACGCGGCGGGCGCGGCACGCAGGGAAAGCGACTTGTAAATGAGCCCGCAGGATTGGCCGGTGTCTGCAGAGAATAGAGGGCCCTTTCACGGCACAGAGCGGCTCTCCACCTGCCAATGCAAATCCCCATCGTGGCACACATTGACTTATCTCCTGTTACAAGGTGACAACTGTCTCTCCATTGTGCCCCAGTGGTGTCACCCTGCCACAGCACCACCTGCTGGAGACAAGTAGATGCACTTACACACAGGCATGGTCAACCAGAGCGCCCATCTCCCCCCCCCATTTGGAGGGATTGTCCATCCTTTCTCCTCAGTTGTAGGTATAGACCAAAAAGTTAAAGAATTAAAAATGACCAAAATGGTGACTTCATCCTTTTCTCCAGGATTTTGTATTCATGAAGATAAAGGGGCAGCAATGGGTTTACCCGCCCTTCCTGCTGGCGTGACGCACATGAGTCAGCGCAGAGGGCGGACCTTAACGCCGGCTATACACACATTTCTTCACGAACCGTTCTATGGGGACGCTCCCGTCGCAGTAACCCGGCCACCATTTATGATCACAAACCAGTGGGAGGGGCTTCAGGGTATCCGACTGCTGTGGCAGCCAATCACAAAGATCACATGCTCGAAAAAGCCAACCTCATCTTTCAGAGCCCTTTAAATGGCTTGCAGGAGGGGCTCCAGGTCATATGACCACTGTGACAGCCAATCAGAAGGATCACATGCTTGAAAAGCCTGCCTCCCACCCTTCAGAACCCATTAAAGAGCTGGTGGGAGGGGCTTTAAGTCATTTGACTGCCGTGACAGCCAAT
This sequence comes from Staurois parvus, assembly GCF_062004578.1. NCBI lineage: Eukaryota > Metazoa > Chordata > Amphibia > Anura > Ranidae > Staurois > Staurois parvus. Next base: position 34,481 of record NW_028321163.1, read on the forward strand.
CACCACGATCACATGCTTGAAAAGCCTGCCTCCTCTCTTTCAGAAGCCTTTAAAGGGTCAGTGGGAGGAGCAACAGGTCATCTGGGTGCTGTGACAGGCTTTTTTTGAGCATGGGATCATTGTGATTGGCTGTCACAGAACCCAGATGACCTGTTGCCCCTCCCACTGAATCTTTAAAGTCATCTTAAGACAGGAGGCAGGCTTTTCAAGCATGTGATCCCTGTGATTGGCTGTCACAGCAGTTAAAAGACTTGGAGCCCCTCACACCAGCTTATAAAGGATGGGAGACAGGCTTTTCGATCATGTGGTCATTGTGATTAGTCGCCCCCCCATCCTTTAGACCCCTTTTAAAAAAAGGGGACGGTGGGAGGGGCTCCAAGTCTTAATTGCTGTGACAGCCAATCACAATGACCACATTTGAAAAGCCTGCCTCCCGTCTTTCAGAACCCTATAAAAAGCCAGCGGGGGCCAGTGCTTAGGGGTTAACCAATCTTTTATGTAGACATTTTTTAGTGGTCCACATCACTTGGGGGTGTGGCAGAGGCGTGTCCTTCACCTTAATTTGTGGTTTACAAAGGCGTACGCCAGGGGTTAAAATTTCGAGTCCAGACCTACTAGCCAGGCACAAACCTTACTGGAGAGCGGGCCCAGAGTCCCCCGCGGCGGTGGAGAGCGGGCCCAGAGTCCCCCGCGGCGGTGGAGAGCGGGCCCAGAGTCCCCCGCGGCGGTGGAGAGCGGGCCCAGAGTCCCCCGCGGCGGTGGAGAGCGGGCCCAGAGTCCCCCGCGGCGGTGGAGAGCGGGCCCAGAGTCCGCCGCGGCGGTGGAGAGCGTGTCTCCTCTTAGTGTAGGAGAGCGGACCTCTCCTGCACGTGTCCCCTCAGCGGCGATGCCACTGTAATGGTGATGCCGCAGAAACCGGAAGTTGTAAACCGGAACTTGGCTTCACAATGAGGCTTGGAGCGCATGTGCAGTCACTCCATGCTTCTTCATCTGTGCACGCCACAGAGGAATTTCTCCTCGCATTTGGCGAGCGTCTTTTTCAAGCCCCGGCATACGCCATTCTCATCTCAGAAAGTTCGAAGGTATGTAACCCACCACGGTCACCATCAGGAAGGCGAGCCAGAGCAGTGAGCGAGTACATGGAGGTGGGCCGCCAACAGAGGGGGTGTAGGCAGAGCTGCTGTATTGGGTCCCTTTGGGTCAGCAAGAGGGGCCCGGGTCAGTACAGTGTCCAAGGCTCTCTTCAGGGACTCCCACTTGTTGGGGTTCCAGTTATCTTCCCCATCATTAGCAACCTGGTGGGATGAGGAAGCTCAGGCTGAGGAATTTTTGCTCAGGTTGGGTGGCCGGGGAGAGGAACACAGAGCTACTGCCATATCCCTGAACATCGACAGGCAGGAGGCGCTGGGCCAGCACAGACATGCATCACTGCCCACACTGGTCCTATGGAAATGCTGGGAGCCATCAGTTCGGCTGTATTGGACCTCAATTTTATGGTGGCCTGGCACAGAGGCAGGAAGCGGCTGAAAGAGGTTGGAGGTAAACAGCAGTACTGAGAAACATACATGGCCAGCTGCTGCTGCGTCATCCATCGGCGTTCACACGGGCATTCTATGTACTGGGAGCACAGAAGAGGTTAAATGACCGCGGCTCCACATGTCAGACATAGCGAGGACCGGCATTCCTCTCCGCCCAATCTCTGGACCTCATCCTGCACACAGGATATTTTTGGAACGCCCATGTCATGCGCTTACTAAAACGGGCGCTGCAGCCACGCGTCCCTCATCCAGTTACAGAGACGCTCCGGGGGGGCGACAGTCCGGCAACACTGCGACAGAGGGACAGAGAAGGGGCTCAGCTGACTGGGAAAACCGACACCAAACGTTTCTCCCCTGTGCCTGGATGCAGACAATGGGGGACGTAGACACGGGAGGACGCAGACACGGGGGACGCAGACAATGGGGGACGCACACACGGGGGGGACGCAGGAGCCCTTCACTATTATGCGTGTACAGATTACCGGCTAAGTAAAACCTAAAACACATTCTTATCAGGGACATGCGATTCCCCCATGAGCCAGGCTGCTGAGTGACAGTAGGGTCATCCAGGCTCCTCCCCCTTCCAGCTAGAAAACTGACCACCATAGGCCCTTGCAAAAAATATTTCTTTTTTTTAAATTTAATTTTTTTTTAAACACAATTTTTATAGCACGCCAGATTCAGACAGCCAGAGAGAGGAGACGGACTCATCCCACCAATTGTAAAATGGAACAAAATAGGAAGTTCTTAGAAGTCCTCACAGCTCACTGTACAGCAGGGGAGATCAACTTACAAGGCATGCAGGGCCTCAGCTGTGCTCTGACCTCACCGAGAGGCCAGATATAGTAATAAGTATATGTAATGCTACAAAAATATCAAAATGACATACTACAGGAGACGGTCAGAGACTGCGGACACAGTACAGGAGACGGTCAGAGACTGCGGACACAGTACAGGAGACGGTCAGAGACTGCGGACACAGTACAGGAGACGGTCAGAGACTGCGGACACAGTACAGGAGACGGTCAGAGACTGCGGACACAGTACAGGAGACGGTCAGAGACTGCGGACACAGTACAGGAGACGGTCAGAGACTGCGGACACAGTACAGGAGACGGTCAGAGACTGCGGACACAGTACAGGAGACGGTCAGAGACTGCGGACACAGTACAGGAGACGGTCAGAGACTGCGGACACAGTACAGGAGACGGTCAGAGACTGCGGACACAGTACAGGAGACGGTCAGAGACTGCGGACACAGTACAGGAGACGGTCAGAGACTGCGGACACAGTACAGGAGACGGTCAGAGACTGCGGACACAGTACAGGAGACGGTCAGAGACTGCGGACACAGTACAGGAGACGGTCAGAGACTGCGGACACAGTACAGGAGACGGTCAGAGACTGCGGACACAGTACAGGAGACGGTCAGAGACTGCGGACACAGTACAGGAGACGGTCAGAGACTGCGGACACAGTACAGGAGACGGTCAGAGACTGCGGACACAGTACAGGAGACGGTCAGAGACTGCGGACACAGTACAGGAGACGGTCAGAGACTGCGGACACAGTACAGGAGACGGTCAGAGACTGCGGACACAGTACAGGAGACGGTCAGAGACTGCGGACACAGTACAGGAGACGGTCAGAGACTGCGGACACAGTACAGGAGACGGTCAGAGACTGCGGACACAGTACAGGAGACGGTCAGAGACTGCGGACACAGTACAGGAGACGGTCAGAGACTGCGGACACAGTACAGGAGACGGTCAGAGACTGCGGACACAGTACAGGAGACGGTCAGAGACTGCGGACACAGTACAGGAGACGGTCAGAGACTGCGGACACAGTACAGGAGACGGTCAGAGACTGCGGACACAGTACAGGAGACGGTCAGAGACTGCGGACACAGTACAGGAGACGGTCAGAGACTGCGGACACAGTACAGGAGACGGTCAGAGACTGCGGACACAGTACAGGAGACGGTCAGAGACTGCGGACACAGTACAGGAGACGGTCAGAGACTGCAGACAGTACAGGAGAGGACCAGAGACTGCGGACACAGTACAGGAGATGACCAGAAACTGCGGACACAGTACAGGGGATGACCAGAGACTGCAGACACAGTACAGGGGATGACCAGAGACTGCAGACACAGTACAGGGGATGACCAGAGACTGCGGACACAGTACAGGAGATGACCAGAGACTGCGGACAGTACAGGGATGACCAGAGACTGCGGACACAGTACAGGAGATGGTCAGAGACTGCAGACACAGTACAGGAGACGGTCAGAGACTGCGGACACAGTACAGGAGACGGTCAGAGACTGCGGACACAGTACAGGAGACGGTCAGAGACTGCGGACACAGTACAGGAGACGGTCAGAGACTGCGGACACAGTACAGGGGACGGTCAGAGACTGCGGACACAGTACAGGGGATGACCAGAGACTGCAGACATAGTACAGGAGATGACCAGAGACTGCAGACATAGTACAGGAGATGACCAGAGACTGCGGACACAGTACAGGGGATGACCAGAGACTGCAGACATAGTACAGGAGACAGTCAGAGACTGCGGACATAGTACAGGAGACAGTCAGAGACTGCGGACATAGTACAGGAGACAGTCAGAGACTGCGGACATAGTACAGGAGACAGTCAGAGACTGCGGACATAGTACAGGAGACAGTCAGAGACTGCGGACACAGTACAGGAGACGGTCAGAGACTGCGGACACAGTACAGGAGACGGTCAGAGACTGCGGACACAGTACAGGAGACGGTCAGAGACTGCGGACACAGTACAGGAGACGGTCAGAGACTGCGGACACAGTACAGGGGACGGTCAGAGACTGCGGACACAGTACAGGGGATGACCAGAGACTGCAGACATAGTACAGGAGATGACCAGAGACTGCGGACACAGTACAGGGGATGACCAGAGACTGCAGACATAGTACAGGAGACAGTCAGAGACTGCGGACATAGTACAGGAGACAGTCAGAGACTGCGGACATAGTACAGGAGACAGTCAGAGACTGCGGACATAGTACAGGAGACAGTCAGAGACTGCGGACATAGTACAGGAGACAGTCAGAGACTGCGGACATAGTACAGGAGACAGTCAGAGACTGCAGACATAGTACAGGAGACAGTCAGAGACTGCAGACATAGTACAGGAGACAGTCAGAGACTGCGGACAGTACAGGGGATGACCAGAGACTGCGGACATAGTACAGGAGACAGTCAGAGACTGCGGACATAGTACAGGAGACAGTCAGAGACTGCGGACATAGTACAGGAGACAGTCAATGGCGCAGCCTCGCGCTCTTTTCACTGATACAACATGAGCGGAAAAAGCCGGAAAGAACCTCCAGCGTTGCTCTGTATCCTCCCTGGGGACGGGAGGTCTCGGCCTCTATCTCACGGAGGAGGAATGCTCTGCATACCACAAGCAGAAGTGAAGAATGCAGAGTTTCCGCACAGCGCAGGATCCCGAATGACGCTGGTCGGCCACATTCCTCGGATTGTAGATCACAATTCCACTTATAGACGAGAGCGGAAACGGCCGGATGGGGCAGCCAATGGTGGCAAATTCTACAGATCTGATGTCATAGCTACATTGTAACAGAGTAAAGATGAGGAGGAAAAGAAGTGAAGTGAAAGGGCAGAGAAAAGACTGGACACCGGAGGATCCCAGACAATTCACTTCTGTGTGCGGCCACAATTAAAGGAGCACTCCAAAGAAAATCAGCCTTATAGTCCAGCAATTATTATAAAAAAACATGTTTTTAAAAGCAAAACCGAAATAAAAAGCCGGATGAAGCATCGGGGGAGTGGAGAAAAATCATTAATGACCGGAGAAGATTGGTGCCGGTGGATTCTCAGAGAAAAGCGGACATCAATTTGGGTGAAGTGATTGGCTGTTGAGATCACAATCGTGGTTATACTTTGGCGCACACAGGTGCAGCGTTGGGTGTGTACTTCAGTGATGAGATTTACACCAGGAAGGTCTTGTACAGCAGCCTTCACTAAATGGTGGACCATGGTCCTGATCTGGACCTACTGACAGCCCAGCACATACCATAAGCCCACCTGCTGTGCTGGATCCTCACTAAGTAGCAGCCATGGGTTGTTAGGACCACCCGCATCATAGCAACCAATAACATTGTGTGTGTGTGTGTGTGTGTGTGTGTGTGTAGCAGGACGCTTCTCCCAGCTCCTGCCCCTTGCAGGACCGCTTCTCCCAGCTCCCACTCCATGCCTGCCTAGTTCTAATGGACTCTACTGATCTATGGGGGGGTACTCTGATGGGGGAAACTTTATGTAAGTGGTCACAGTGATAGGGCAGCTAATATATGGAAGGCACCCTGATGGGGGAATATGATGTATGGGCCACCCTGATGGGGGAATAGGATGTATGGGCCACCCTGATGGGGGAATAGGATGTATGGGCCACCCTGATGGGGACACCTAATATGAGGGCACCCTGATGGGGGAATATGATGTATGAATATGATGTATGGGCCACCCTGATGGGGGAATATGATGTATGAATATGATGTATGGGCCACCCTGATGGGGGAATATGATGTATGGGCCACCCTGATGGGGGAATAGGATGTATGGGCCACCCTGATGGGGACACCTAATATGAGGGCACCCTGATGGGGGAATATGATGTATGAATATGATGTATGGGGCACCCTCATGGGGGAATAGGATGTATGGGGCACCCTGATGGGGGAATAGGATGTATGGGGCACCCTGATGGGGGAATAGGATGTATGGGGCACCCTGATGGGGGACACCTAATATGAGGGCACCCTGATGGGGGAATATGATGTATGGGCCACCCTGATGGGGGAATATGATGTATGGGCCACCCTGATGGGGGAATAGGATGTATGGGCCACCCTGATGGGGGAATAGGATGTATGGGCCACCCTGATGGGGGAATATGATGTATGGGCCACCCTGATGGGGACACCTATTATGAGGGCACCCTGATGGGGGAATATGATGTATGGGCTACCCTGATGGGGACACCTATTATGAGGGCACCCTGATGGGGGAATATGATGTATGGGGTACCCTGATGGGGACATCTAATATGAGGGCACACTGATGGGGGAACCTCAGGTATGGGGACACCTGATGAATACGGGCACTCTGATGGGGACACCTGATGTAAGGTGGTTCTGTTTCCTTTTACTTGGAGAGATTCAGACCTCAGCTGGAAGAAAATGTTAGCGACTGGACCGCCTTGAATTTTAATCCATCACCCCTACTAGATTGGACCTTCTTCATGTTGACAATCTATGCATGTATGCTTAGGCCTCAACCTTGGCAATTGGCTTCTGGTCCCCCAGATCACCTTCCGAAGGACCACTGTTACTAGCTGCAGCCCCCTCTCAGCTCTCCTGGTGCTCTTGGCTCTCCTAGCTCCACAGCCAATTAATTTGCAGTACCCTGCCTGGGCCCACGCCCTGTCCTCTCGGTAGGGGTTCTCTCACGCCTTTGAGACTTCCAGATTCCCTCAGTCCCCTGGACTAGCTTAGTCATCCAGGCTCTCAGAGACATCTCACCACTCTCAGCCCTATGGACAAGAAACTCCCTCTCCAGCATGAACTGTTGTCTCCTGAGTACAGCACCTATCTCCTAAATGGGAGCCCTGAGCTACGGCCAAGCCTATCATCATAAGGGCTGGGCACATACCCTACTGGTCTTCAGCAAGACCTGGACATTGGGTTGGCGATTTCTTCCCTCCCAAAACTCTTCGAGATCTCCAAACTACAGAGCCCAATCTGGGAATACTAAATTTTAAGAAAAGTTGTAAAAAAACAGTTTTCTCCGGTTATATCCCGGAGCCCCACATTCTGCCTTCGTGGAGAATGAAGCCTTTTTAGGTCCCAACTATTGCTGTGCAGAAGATCAATTCGAGAGGACAATGTGGCACTCGCACCCCCAATAGCGCTCCCTCCCCAGGACTTCAGATCTATATCTAGACTCTTATCCACGGCATCCTTATTGCTAAGCAACCATCCTCCTTGCCAAGTTAAGCGGATGCAGTGTTGCTATGGTAACCAAATGCTTCTTGTGCAGGAATGGATTCGGGTCCCTCCTGATTGAAGATCAGTGGGCAAGGAGAAAATGATACATCTCACAATCATACAAAACATCGAGAGGAAGAATATTCTCAGACATTTCCACACCGGCAAACACACAAAAAAAATGACCTGAAGCTGGGTGTAGTGGTCGGTATTCGGGAACTGAGGCAAATATATACAATATATAAAAAAATAACCATTTGGTTCACTTACAGCTGTAAGAATAACTTTGTGAACCATCAGGAATGTCCATCATTGTTCCATTACACCAAAGACCTCGTCCCCTCACCCCTCTATTAGACAATCCAGCCTTTGGCCCTGGGATGGGTACCATGGTGGACTTGGATTTCACCAAAGACTCCTGGCCCAAAGTCCATCGTATGCGGTCTACGACCTCACTCAACACACAAACTGGTTCCCTCTACATGGCTTACCAGCTTCCATAGATACGAGCCTCAAGAGACAACCATCTTACCCCCCCCACATGCACACCCAAAACCGACTCCTCTGGAAACCCTGTTCATTTCAACTCAACAGTTCGGCCACGGTGATGGACCTCCGGGAGAAGACAGCCTTTTGCATCCAAATGGTAAACGTCCATAGGGCAGGCATTCAAGAACAATTGGAGGAGATCCCTTTTATGAACCCACAACATTATCAATGTCCTCCTACTTTCAAAAACAAAAACTATAAATCATGTCCCTATGGTACCGAACACTCTTACAGCCAAAATCATATTTTCTGTCAATGCCAGGCTGTTGATAGAGATGCTCTTTTGGAATCAACCGGGTCCCAGCCACGTCTGGCGGGAGGGCCGGGTCCCAGCCACGTCTGGCGGGAGGGCCGGGTCCCAGCCACGTCTGGTGATCTTCTCAACCTACAAAAGCATGAGCATAACCAAAGTTCCTCCCCAGCCTGACTGTTCCTGGCCCCGCCACTTTCTTTTTTTCATAGGAGCCAGCCTCATTTCCTGGCTGGAGGACGCCCAGCATCATCTAGCTCTGTTCTCATCAGCCTGTCCTACCCCTTTCATTTATTGTACTTCAGGTCCATCAGCCATGGAGACTCAGCCTCACATGTGGATGGTCAGTACACAAGTCTACCTAGGAACACCCACTTCTCCAGTGACACCCACCCATTAAAAAGGTATCCCGATACTTGCATAACTCCCCGCAAGAGCCAATTCAGAACAGTGAGAACTCTGGACTCGGCATATCACGTGACCATAGATTCAGGCAAGTAAATGTAACATTTCAGGGTTTTATTTAATGTAATTGGGGGAATAGTTATGGGGGGGGTTGTCAAGTTTCTTCTCTTTCAAACTGGTTTTATGCGCACAAGTGATTTGGTTTATACAAACTGTTGGCGGCGAATCGGATCCGGAACCTCCGACAGCCAAGCCTCTGACCTCATTTTTTTCTCATCTGAAGTTAGGCGGTACAGTCTGGTCACTGACCCGCCCCCAGCCTGCTGACTGGACAATGAAGGTTGCATGGTGCTCTCTGCGCTCTCCTCCTGTCACCTAGATGTGAAGCATGGTGGAGGCCTAACCGGCCTTCAATGTCCCTACTGGAACCTCTGCATGGGATCGGAGGAAGCTAAAATTCCATTAGGCCCCTTTCACACAGGCGTTCCATTTTTTCATCAGTGCACATCGGTTTTCCCATCAGTCTACTTCCATTTTTTTTTTTAAACATCCTTTACCAATGCAAAAACGGAACGTATGTCAGTTTACATCTGTTTTTCGTCCGTTCTGGGTTTTTTTTTTTTTTTTGTTATGGAAGAAAAATAGGCCCCTTTTACACGGGCGTTCCGTATGTCCATTTACGGATGAAAAATGGACACCCATGCATTCCTATGGACTAGTGGATGTAAACAGATGATCATCCGTTTACATCCATACCTGTTAACATCCAGGTATATATTTATTTTTTTTTTAACAGAAGAAAACCCAATTTTTCTAATGTAAAAAAACATGAAACAGACAATATTGGATGTAAATGGACATATGGTCCATTTTTGCATTGGTATAGGATGTAAAACAATTGATGTAAACATGACGTGAACGGATGAAAAAAAAAAAAAAAAATGTAATGCCCGTGTGATGCCTGTGTGAAAAGACCCCAAGGGGTTTCTTCCATTCAAAAAAAATGGATGTTAACCTCGCTAGCGGTATGATTATGTCCATATTTCTGTGCTCAAAGCGGTACTCTTTTTGCATGGAAATAGGTTTTTTTTTTTTTTTTTATTGTCGGCCTGTAATTTTTAGGAATAACTCCCTGAAATCTGTCCCACAAGAGTCTAGTAAACATCCCGGGGAGGATAAAACTTGAAACACGAAATCATAAAATTACAAATTTAATAAATCATAAAAAAAATAAATTTAATTCAATAATATAATCAAACCAAAAACACTGAAATGTGAAATATAGCGCCAAGTTGGCACATCGCTGAGCTCAGTCGCAGAATCGTTTTCAGTGTCTGATGAGGAATTTCCCCCACCAATCATTATCACTCAATTCTGCAAGTGGTTCTGATTTACTATCGCTGTTCTCTAGCCGCTCTAAAACCGCGTCTGACCTAAAGGGACGCTTTTTGGACGTTTCTCAGTTTCCAGGCAGAAAGAACGGTAACAATGCAGGCAGGGCGCCGGACAAAGCACTCGGGACACAATGTATGTGAAATGGTTGGATACAGGAATGTTATACTATGTGATTTTAGTGAATGTCACTTTTACAATTTTCAAATTTCCCGCCCTTCCATCCCCCGTACGTCCCGACGTCGCAGGGAATGGAACCCGGAAGATGGATGCTGGCATCGGCCGGAGGACATTACAGGGGACACTGCAGGGGGGACATCGCGGGAGCGCAGGACAAGGTAAGTGCAGAAGGGATCCCGGAGCAACGCTGCAGTGTATTCCCGAGTGTAGCTCGGGGGGGGGGGGGGGGGGGTTACCGCTTGTGGTGCTGAAACTTTACCCCGAGCTACACCAGGGGGGTTAACGCATGCGGACATTAATGGGTGTGAAGAAAGGATCCTCCGCTTACATCCGCTAGTCCATAGAAATACATGGCGGCCCGGTTTTCATCCGTAAACGGACATACGGAACGCCGGTGTGAAAGCGTCCCTTTTCAAACTAGCAGCCTTTAAAATGTAAACGAATTCTGGAGCCGGAACAAATGGTGACATCACACAGACGCCGAGTTCTAGTGAAAGTCGGCTGTATGGAGACAGAACAATGAATCATAAAAAAAAAAAAAAAAAAAAAAAAAAAGAAGGTTCTTCTATGTAAACAATAGTAATAAAGAAAATTCCATTAACTCGGCGTGACCTTCGTACCGCACAAACGTTCAGAGATCAAACGCGAGCCGCGAGTAAGAGCAACATTCCCTGGAACAGGAAGCCGCGCTCAGAATCGCTGCGGCCATAACAGATCGGGACAGGAGGCTGGAATGTAAACGACTGCGAGACGCGGCCAGGAAATCGCCAACGCCACTTCTATTTTGTTTGTATTCTCGGGGCGACTCTTCACCGACTGACTGAGGGAAGAATAGACTGCGTGAGAAAGTAGAGGATGGAGAGGAGCTCCCCCCCCCGAGAGGTTTCTTTGTATCTTCATATTGTCGCCATCATCCAATGGGGTGCAAATATGACAAAAGCGAATATTGTGCTACACCCCCCCGAGGGTTTCCACCATCACTTTAGGTCACGAGAAGGACAAGCGAATCTAGAATGGAAGTGCTGCATCATTATATATTCCAATGACAGACCATTTATAAATCCAACGCGTTTCAGAGGCTGTAACCACCTTCATCAGGGCTTAAAGGGGAACTCCAGGGGGAGTTATCGGACAAGCTTAGTTACCTCTAAAGCCAGCGAGTTTCAGCAGCTGTAACTCCGCCCCTTTATCAGGCCTTAATTGTGGGGATCAGATTGATCCACTTTGGTTGCCTCCAAGTATAAATTCAACGCGTTTCAGCAGCTGTAACTCCACCCTTTTTTCGGGGTGTAATGGGGTGAATGGGTCAGGCCAGTCTGATTGCCGCCAATTATAGATCCAAACATTTCACAGCAGCTTTAACTCCACCCCTTTATCAGGGCTTAACATGGGGAACAGATGGGGCCAGTTTGCTTACTGCCAATTAAAAATCCAATGCGTTTCAGCACCTGTAACTCCACCCCTTTATCAGGGCTTAACAAGGGAAATAAATGGGGCCAGGTTGGTTACTGTCAATCCAATGCATTTCAGCAGCTGTAGCTCCACCCCTTCATCAGGGCTCAATGTTGGCATTACAAATAGGCAAGTTTGGTTATCTCAAACGGTAAATCCAACGCGTTTCAGCACCTGTAACTCCACCCCTTTATCAGGGCTCAAAGTGGGAAATAGATCAGGGCAGCTAAGTCACCTCCAATTATAAATCCATTGTGGGGATTAGACTGGGCCAGCTTGGTCAACTATGATTGACAGCCAATGTGTGGAGGGGCTGCTAAAATGCTCAGTTGTATTCCACGCCAGGTACAGTGTGAGCTTTAGAGGTTTGGGCATTGCTGCGACTTTCTATCATACAATGACCACAGGGGGCGCTCAATCACACCTCATCTCGCATTCAAGGCATTCTCTGGTTGGATGAAAGAAGATCATGACATTCATCTCCACCTTGTCCAATCACAGAACACCTAGATTAACCGAAAAGAATACAAGCGGCTTTCTTAAAGGGGGAAATGCCAAAGGGGAGGTGCCAAGTGAGCACCCTCCCCCAATTATGTCTGTATGAGACTGAAGCTCCCAAAAATTCAAAAGTTCACAGATTCTGGGGAAAAAAAAAATAAAAATTCGAGAACTGTAGTGTCCCCAGCAGCCCTCCAGACGCTGGACACCAATCAGAGGTAACCACACTAGCCCAATCTAACTTCTCCAAACCCCCCCCCCCCCTTGAGTTCCACTTTAATCCCCGATGAAGGAAGTGGAGTTACAGCTGCCGAAAGGCGTTGGATTT